>NC_052350.1:38030547-38100417 GCF_009727055.1 Benincasa hispida
CAAAGGGTTGATAACTGCTGCAGTCACGCCCTTCTCTAGGCTAAGAGGGTGGTCTGGGGTGGGGTGTGACAGCTTGGTATCAGAGCATAAGTTTCTGGAACAATTGAGGAATTAGTTTATACCAACTTAGTATCAAAGTATAAGTTTATGGGAAGGTTAAAGAGTTAGCTGATACCAGCTTGGTATCAAAGCAAAGGTATATGTAAACTTGGGAAAGGTTTGAACTAGCTTAGCATTAAAACATAAGGTTTTGGGTGAAAGAGAGAGTTCATGCATTAGATTAAAGTCCCATAGATAAGTCCCTAACATGTGTACTTAATAATTAGGCAAAGATGCTGAGAAGAAGTGGCAGGCTGAGCAGGCAGACTGAGGAGAGGAATGTTGATCCTACCAGCGGAGGTCCTGAAGTTAGACGGGACCCAGATCCGAAGGGGAAAAGAGTTAGAGACTCAGTAGAGCAGCAGGAAACTTCTGCAATCGAATCTAGTACACCAAGGGTAGATGTAGAACCTCAGATGGAGGATCGAGTGTTTGATAGAATCAGTCAAAGATTGGCGGCGAGTGTAGGATCAATCCAGAACGATTCAGAAAAGAAATTCGACGTCGAGAGGCTGAAAGCTTTAGGAGCCATGACGTTCGATGGAGCCACAGATCCAGTAAATGCTGAGATCTGGTTAGACTTAATTGAGAAATGTTTTAAGGTTATGAGATGCCCTGAGGACCGTAAGGTCGAGTTAACGACTTTTTTACTGCAGAAAGGGGCTAGGAAGTGGTGGAAAGTGATAGAGGCTAGAAAGGGAAGTTCAGAAACTATGACTTGGTATGAGTTCAGACAAGTATTTGAGGATAAATACTACCCTAGTTCTTTTAAAGAAGCGAAGAGGGAGGAATTCCTTAGGCTAACTCAGGGAATGATGACAGTTACTGAATATGAACAAAAATTTACTGAGTTATCTCAGTATGCCCTTCCGATCATCGCGGAAGAAAAGGAGAGGTGTAGGAGATTTGAGAATGGCCTAAGAAGAAAGATACGTACACCTGTTACCTCTACAACCAATTGGGTGAATTTCACTTAGTTAGTTGAGACCGCTATCCTAGTAGAGCAAAGTGTAGCGAGGGAAGATGTACTCCAGCCTAAGTGAAGAAGCAGTTTAGAATGCTAGAGAAACAAGAAGAGATTTAGACCCCGTTCTCTAGACAGTTCGGGTATGAAGGGGCTTTGGAGGCATGAGCCAAACAAAGTTCAAGTCGAAAGAGGTCAAGACCTGTAGCTGGACCGAGTGGTAGATCGGTATCAGGTCACGCTAGCGAGTCAGTAGCTAGTACGGGGAGGAAACCACTTTGTGTAAACTGTGGTAGGCCTCATACAGAAGTATGTTATGGTAATAGGAATGTGTGTTTTCAGTGCGGACAAGCTGGGCATTTCAGGAAAGATTGTCCTCAGCTAGGTCACGGAGCACAAAATGAGCAAAGAGGAGTTACCCAGACTGTAAACCAACCTAGAATGACCGGAACTAGAGGTGAGAGATCTGGTGTAGCTAAGCAGAAAGGGGTAGTTGGACGACCCCAACAGCAACAGCAACAGCAGCAGGGTTCAATATATGCTATGACACACCAGGAAGTGGAAGAGGCTCCAAATGTCGTAACTGGTACGATAACTTTATGTAACCAAACCGCTTATGCATTATTTGATCCTAGTGCTACGCACTCATTCATATTTAGCATGTGTGCATTACATATAGATAAAGTGCCTGAGCGTATGAATGAGGATTTGTTTATCTCTACGCCTATAGGAGATACTCTAGTTGTACATGAGTATTACAAGAATTGTGATGTAATTCTTGGAAATCAGAGTTTATGGGTTGACTTGATTCCATTAGAATTACTAGAGTTTGATGTTATCTTAGGCATGGATTTCCTAAGTAAAGACTATGCCACTATGGATTTCTTTAGAAGAGAAATAGTATTTAGGAAACCAGGTGAAAAAGAGATAACCCTGGTAGGAAGTAAAAGAATACTTCCAGGAAGCTTAATATCAGCAGTAAAGGCTAGGAAATTGTTGAGCAAAGGATGTAAAGCCTATTTAGCCTATGTAGCAGTTTCATAGGATAAGAAACTAAAACCTGAGGATGTACCTGTGGTACAAGAATTCTTAGATGTATTCTCCGAAGAATTACCAGGTTTACCACCTGACAGGGAAATAGAGTTTACTATTGAGTTAGTTTGGGGTACAACACCTATATCCCAGGCATCATATAGGATGGTACCAACCGAACTAAAGGAGTTAAAAGTTCAGTTACAGGAACTTGTGGATAAGGGATACATTAGACCCAGTGTGTCGCCTTGGGGAGGACCAGTCTTATTTGTTAAGAAGAAAGACGGTACTCTTAGATTATGCATAGACTATAGACAGTTGAATAAGGTGACCATTAAGAATAAGTACCCATTGCCTCGTATAGATGATTTCTTCAATCAGTTAAAGGGAGCCACGGTGTTCTCTAAGATAGATTTGAGATCAGGTTATCACCAGTTGAAGGTGAAAGACACAGATGTTCCAAAGACTGCATTCAGAACTAGGTATGGACATTTTGAGTTCCTAGTAATGCCGTTTGGATTGACAAATGCTCCTATGGTATTTATGGACTTGATGAATAGGATATTTCATTCTTATCTGGATCAGTTGTGATAGTGTTCATAGACGATATACTAGTGTATTCTAGTAGTGCAGAGAAGCACAAAGAACATCTGAGGATGGTGTTACAGATTCTAAGGGAAAAGAAGTTATATGCCAAATTTAGTAAATGCGATTTTTGGTTAAATCAAGTCGTATTCCTTGGGCATATAGTTTCAGCTGACGGAGTTAGCGTTGATTCCCAAAAGATAGAAGCAATAGCTAATTGGGAACGACCCCTGAATGTAACCGAAGTACGCAGTTTTTTAGGATTAGCAGGTTATTATAGGAGATTCGTGGAGAGTTTTTCTAAGATAGCTCTTCCATTGACAAACCTGACCATAAAAGATGCGAAGTTTGAGTGGTCGCCAGAATGCGAGCATAGTTTTCAGGTATTGAAACAGAGGTTAGTGTCAGCACCAGTATTAACTCTACCTACACCAGGTAAAGAGTTTGAGGTCTATTGTGATGCATCTCGACAAGGGTTAGGATGTGTGCTGATGTAGTAGAGAAAGGTAGTAGCTTATGCTTCTCGACAGTTAAAGAAGCATGAATGTAACTACCTTACACATGATTTGGAGTTAGCGGCAGTTGTGTTAGCTCTAAAGTTGTGGAGACATTACTTGTTTGGTGAGTGATGTCATATATTTACGGATCATAAAAGTCTAAAGCATATCTTTGATAAGAAGAAACTGAACTTGAGACAAAGAAGAGGGCTCGAGTGATCAAGGATTATGACTATACCATTGATTATCACCCAGGTAAAGCAAATGTGGTAGCTGATGCTCTATGTCGAAAAACTAGATCAGCTAAAGCTAATATTAATCCAGTGAAGGATACACTGATTCATGAGTTGTATAATGCTAGGGCAGCATTATCAATTGGTCAAAAATGAGGGTTACTAGCTTCATTTCAAGTACGTCCTACACTCGTAGAAGGTATTCTACGTAAACAGTTAAAGGATTCCGATCTTTAGAAGTTAGCTGAAGAAGTAGATAAAGGATTGAGGATGGACTACCAATTAAAAGCTGACAAAGTGCTATTGAAAGAAGGTAGGATATGCATACTTAAGGACTTAGCACTTAAACAAGCTATTCTAGAGAAGGCACATAGTTCAAACTATGCTATGCATCAAGACAGTATGAAGATGTACAGAACATTAAAAAGATCATACTGGTGGCCTGTATGAAAAGAGAAATAGCGGAGTATGTTGACAAGTGCCTAATATATCAACAAGTTAAACCAGAAAGACAAAGGCCAGCAGGATTACTTAATCCACTCCCAGTACCAGAATGGAAATGGGAGCATATCACGATGGATTTTCTGTTTGGATTACCTAAGTCACCAGCGAGCTATAAGGGTATATGGGTAATTGTGAATAGATTGACAAAAACAGCTAGGTTTTTACCTGTTAAAGTTACTTATACCCTAGACCAATTAGCTAAGTTTTATGTTGATCGAGTTGTGAGTCAGTTTGGAGCTCCAGTTTCAAGTATATCAGATCAAGACTCCAGATTTACATCGAAGTTTTGGCCTAGTTTGAAGAAAGCTATGGGAACCAAGTTATATTTTAATACTGATTTTCATCCACAGACGGATGGTCAGTCTGAGCAGACAATTCAGACATTAGAGGACATGCTGAGATCATGTATATTGCAATTTAAGGGCAGTTGGGATACGCATCTGTCGTTAATCGAATTTGCATATAACAACAGTTATCATTCAGTATCAAAATGGCACTGTATGAGGCCTATACGGTAAGCTATGTAGAACTCCGATATGTTGGAATGAAGTCGGTGAAAGGAAATTACTAGGCCCAGAACTTGTGAAACAGACAGCAGACAGTGTTAAGATTATAAGAGATAATCTTAAGACGGCTCGAGATAGGCAGAAAAGTTACGCTGATAAGCGAAGAAGAGAATTAGAATTTGAAGTTGGTGATAAAGTATTTTTTAAGTTATCTCCGTGGAAAGGAATACTCAGGTTCGGTAGGAAAGGGAAATTAAGCCCAAGATATATAAACCCTATGAGATAATAGAATGAGTTGGCCCAATGGTATATCAATTGGATTTACCTTCAGAGTTATCTCGTATTCATGAGTTGTTTCATGTGGCAATGCTTAGAAAGTATGTGCCAGATCCTACCCATGTGTTGCCTGAGCAACCGGTACAATTGAAAAAGAATTTGTCTTATGAAGAGGAACTAGTAGAAATCCTTGACAGAAAGGAATAGGTCTTAAGGAATAAGACAATCCCATTGGTAAAGGTGCTATGGCAAAACCATAATATGGAAGAAGCAACGTGGGAAGCCGAAGAGCAAATCAGAAACAAGTATCTGTGGTTGTTTAATTGACGAACATGTAGCGAAATTTCGAGGACGAAAATTTTATAAGGGGGAGGTAAATGTGAACCTCAAATCCCAATTTCTCTACTTGATTGTGTTCCCTATTGAGATTAGTGTGATGAGTAGGTTGATGTGGAATCTAGGGTGAAATGGTAGAGAAAAGAGTGGAAATTAGAAGAAAAGAGGAAATTTGGAAGGTTAACTTTTGGGGAAATTTTTGGAAATTTGGCTAAGTATAGAATTTTGTGTGTTAGAGTGGTGTTGATGCGTTGGAAGAGTTGTTGGTGAAGGTATGCGGCTGAAGAAAGAAAAAGAAGATGATGCGTTGGAAGGCACACGGGTGGGCGAGGCATGCATGGAAAGACAGCCATGCGTCGAGCAGCCCTGCCATGCAGCCAAGTGCGCAGCCCATGCCATGCGCCCATGCGAGCGAGCGAGCGATAGCCAACACACGCCGCACGCCCATGTGTCGAAGCAGCATGCCCATGCGCCTAAGCACCCGGACAAGCGTCAAGGCGCCACGTGTAGCACATGTGGCCAAGAACGCCCATGCGTTGAGTGGCCAGTACGCCCATGCATTGAGCGGCCAACCTATACAGCGCGCCTATGCATTGGTGGCCAACACCATGCGCCCATGCCAAGCAAGCCGTGCGAGTGAGCCATGCGTCAAGAATGGACGGTCACCCTATGCATTGGTGATGGTTAGCTCCTTGGGATGGCTAAGTTGAATTGTCATGATAGTGAATTGGCTTGCTATGCATTGAGTAGATGCTATGCGTTGCTTATGGACTAGGCGTTGAGCAACCAAGAGTTGGACGCATACAAGGATGAAATCATCACGATAACATCATCAAAACCATGTGTCTTCTTGGGAGGAAAGCCTTAAGCCTTAAGAATTTGAGGTGGTGGCATCAGATTGGAGGCCCATGTGTTGGCAATGTGGGAAGAAGATACTTAGCTTGCGATGACCACAATATTGCGTTGATGGGATGGGAAGGAGACATTTGGCCATGCAGCCAAGTAGGTGGTGTCAACTCCGGAGAAGGTTTGGACGCCTATAAATAGAGCCAAGAGACTTCATATTTTTTATCACAACTCAGAAATACCGTAAAAGAGTGGGAGAGTGGAGCAAACCTTGCGTTGGAGCCAAATCCATGCGTTAGACATAGAGGACGCATTGGATAGTGAGGTCTGAGGAGGACGCATCAACTTGGGATGAGAAGTTCTCTCAATTTACTGATGCGTTTGGAGTGATTCTAAAGCCACCTGAAAGCTCTAAAAGTCTAGTTTTTAGGGTAGGGATGCCAAAAGAAACGCTCGAAGGAATCGGGCTGGAAACTGAGAAGAAATCAAAAGGGTCGGGTTGTCGGATCAGTCTGAGTCATTCTTGAAGATTCTATTATTCCGGCCAAACCACAAAGAGTTCTAAGCTCATATTTTAGGCTAAACTTCCTGAGACGTTTTAGAACATGTTTGTAGAAGCAAGTATCTCAAAATAAGGTATATAACTATGAGTAATCTAAGATGTATTTTGAATCTGGATTCTATGGGTGAAAAGGGAGCCCGAGGTAGAAGAGGGAGCTACTAGAGTGAAAAGCACCTAAGCAATCAAGGTGAGTGACTAAAACGTTTTGACTAAAACATTTGCTTAAATGTTTGATTACAACGTGTTATAGAAAGTATGTTTTAAAGAAGAATATTCTCATGCCAACTAGTTTTACAAAGTGATTTTCAAGCAAGCTATGAATTATGTTTTAAACGCATGCATGTGTGAGAAGTTTGTTAAAAAGCTATTTATATGTGTAGCAAGCGTTAGTACCTAAAGCCATGTTTTATATGTGTTATACTTTACATGCTTTAAAGAGAAAGTTATTTATGACTAGTTTTACTTAAAACATGATACTGAAGGACATTTGAGAAGGTATCCGCCCAATTAGATACTGAAGAACATTTAAGATATTGGTACTGAAGGACGTTTGAGAAGGTACCAAACCAACCAGATACTGAAGGACGTTTGAGAAGGTATCTAAACAGAAGTACCTAAGGTATGACGGTACTTAGTGTGGCCACGTGCACATAGGTAGTTAGAGTCAGAGATTGAGCAAAAGGGTTCTCTCTTGACTAGCAGTTGGTGTTGGGATTGTTTTATCCACAGTAAGGTTATTCTCAACTGAGAAACAGTTTTACTGTTTTATAACTAAAACAGCTTTATATGCTTTATGCTTAGAAAATGTTTACACTGCAATACAAGTATTGTAAAAGCTTATGTTTCAGTTTGAACTCTTTATTGAGATTTTGCATGAGAATCAATTATCTTTCTTAAGTCACTCACTAGGCATAAGCTCACCCCATTTTCAAATGTTTTTCTCCCCCACAGGTAGCGGTCAAATCCTCTGAACATAGCTCTGCATCTGCTCTGCCACTAAAGGATAAAGAGATTTGTAACCCGTCTGTTTAGGTGGTTACTGTTAATATTGTACACATGTTATTGTTGATCATATAGGGACTAGGACTTTTGGGTTTGGGACTTGTAAATCTAGTGTTATAATGACTCTAAATATGTTATGTTTCTAAATTAATAAATTATGGGCCTAAAGACATTCCGCTGTATATAAATTATACCTTGGTATCAGAGTTATTCTGTAAAAGTTATTAGGCAATAAGTGTCAGCCAAATGGTTGATAACTGCTGCAGTCACGCCCTTCTCTAGGCTAAGAGGGTGGTCTGGGGCGGGGTGTGACAATGGTCTTGTTTTGTTTGGTGGGATCCTTGGTTGTCGGGGGTTGCAATTTTGGATTTATATGGGTCTATGATGGTTTATGATGCAAGGAGTAGTTTGGAGGCGCGATTGTCGAAGTTCTTAGATAGTGAGGGAGGTTGGAGGTGGCCTACAGTGTCTTGGGAGTTGCTTGAGATCTGGGGTTTTATTCAGGCAGTGGGGCCTAGGGTGAAAGGGGAGGATTATTGGGTTTGGGAGTCGGATGCTAGTGGTCAGTTTTCTATTCAGTAGTGCTTGGGAGAGTTTGCGTCCTTGTCATTCTAGGGTGTCTTGGGCTAGTATTTTGTGGGTGGGGGGTTGTATTTCACGCCACTCCTTCTGTGTGTGGTTAGCTGTGAGGGACAGTTTGGGTGCACGAGATTGGTTGAGGAGCTGGAGTGTGTTGTCAGATAGGGGGTGTCTTCTGTGTGTGGGAGGTATAAAGTCTCGGGATCATTTATTTTCCGAGTGTGGGTTTTGGAGAGAGGTGTGGTCTGATGTGTTACGTCAGTTGGGTTTGTCGCATTAGGTGGCTGGTTGAGATGTCGAGTTGAGTTAGTTGAGCTGAATGGGGTCGGGTAAGGGGGTGCATAATAAGTTGTTCCGTGTGTTCTAGTGTGCTTCCATCTACTACATCTGGCAGGAGCGTAATTGACAGTTGCATGGAGGTGGACCAAGGTCGGTGTCTGCTTTGTTTCACCTTATGGTCTCTACAGTTTGTGCTCGTGCTGCTTCCTAGCAGGTTGATCTTCTCGGTCTTATCTAGCGTGTTTACGATTGCTTTTCTTCTTTTTGAACTTGTTGTTTCTCTGTGTTTTGCTGTTGTCCCTAGTTGTAGGGTTTTGGTCTCTCTTCTCTTGCTTTCTCCCTGGTGTTTGGGAGGTTTTTTACTTTTATGTTTGGTTATGTTTAGGTTTTATCTTGTTGGCTTTGTTTGCGTTGTGTTTCCCTGTTCAAAATGCTTCTCCTTTGGTAGAAATCGCCACTTTTCTCTCCGTTAGCACGTCAGGAAGTTGAATAGTCTCCACAATCATTCTTCAATCTCTACTCATGGGCAATAACTCTCTTTTTTTCCTCAAAATTAGGCCAGAATGTCTTCCAATTAGGTCAAAATCTTCCCTTTAGTGTTTAGAGTCATCAAAATTCATAGAGGCTCGAAAATTTGGAACCAAATCCTTGCCAAAATTATCAAAATTTTCAAATAACAAAAGCCAACATTGTGATGCCTGGACACAGCTGCAATGTTGGTCTGATCCTGTTGTAGCGTTGCAACGCTCAAACACAGCATTGTAATGCTGCCTTCTCAAGTGTAGCTACTGCCTTCTGACGTTAATCAGCGTTTCACGTCGTAGTGTACCAGCGTTGCAACGTTCCCTTGCCTTTCGATTTCTTAGCATTTTCCCTCTATTTTCTTCACTCCCTTTGGTACATTGCTTGATTTTGACTCAAACCTGATTTAGTTCTTTTTGGCTTATTTTGAGAATAATTCTCTTATTGATCATAAATCTTAGATATCACTAGCAAACACGTCAAATCTAATAGAAACACATTAAAAACATTCCTAAATCTAAGGCATATAACACACATTTTGTGTGTGTTTCAACATGTTAATGTGCAATTGCTTCTAAGAAGTGTCGGAACTGTCGTTCATCATTTTTCTTCTTCAATTTGTGAGGAAACTGTGGTTTTCGCACAATCTCTTTAACTGTGGTTCATCAAAGGTTTTGCTTGCCCTATTATTGATGTTGTACAATTTGAATTTTAATGGTTCTTGCATTTGATTTGTTGAATTAGAGTCAAGATGGTTCTTGGGATTGCACTGAACATGAACAGAATGTCTAGTTGGTTCCTCAGACCTTGTGGAGTTGGTGGGTAGTGATTTCTCGCTTCTTAGGGTAATGGCTTGGCATTGCTCCTTTCCATTAGTGCCTGTACGTTTAAGGACTTCGATATTTCTCGACAATGTCCCTTACTATCTTTGTTTTAATTCTCCAGAAATTTGGCCTACTTTAAGCTCTAGGTTTTTGATGAATTACGCTTGACTTTGGAGTAACGTGTCATTCTTTGGGATGTATTCTTTTAAAAGGGATTCAAGAGGCGTTGAGGAGCTCGATGCCTAATGCGATCAACTTTGCGTTTGTTGATTGCCTTGAGGCGCCTGACTGAAGCTTGGTGGTATACCTCAATTTGTATGTTGTTGCGTCCCAACTTGATCATTCTACTAATTACCTCCCTACGTGAAATTTGGATGGTTGTGCCATCTAGGATTATAAGTATTACTATAAGGGTTGTTTCTAATGAAGCAGACTGATTGAGGGTTCATCGGGCACATATCAAAACTATGTGGTTCACTACATCCTATGCATCCTACTACAACAACTTGATTTAGCGTATTGACCGGATTTATTTCATTTTCGTTAACTTGATTCATTGTTATAGCTTTGAGCAAGTTAGTAACAACGGTCATCTATGCTGAGAGAATGTTGGTTGCTTTTGATTATGATGTTGAAGCTTTCCCTTCCCCAACTCTTGATCCGAAACCATCATCAACCCATTCTTCATTGTTCCAAGAAATTCTATCCAAAATTTGTTTGGCCTCTGCATAAGTTTTATCCTTCAAATCCCCTACTGCAACGGAGTCAGCTGCTGATTTTTCAATTCGTCATAATATTTCCATTAGTATTCAATCGGGTAGACCATGATGTAGACAGTTTCGAATGAGTCGTTTGAACCTAGCCCCTGCATCACTTAAAGTCTCTGCGTCTTTTTGTTTGAAGTTTGTTATGTCCCTTCTGTGTTAAGCATTAACATTAGTTGGGAAATATTTTTGCATAAGATTTTCAACCATGCCTTCCCATGTTGAAATATCTCCTGGCTTGAGAGAATAAGCCTAATGATGTGCTTCATCCCTGAGAGTAAAAGGGAACAATGACAATCTAATCCCTTCTACGGTAATTCTAAGAATCACGAATGTTTTAAAAATTTCCATGAAGCTCTTCAAATGTGCATGCAGATCTTCTCTTAGAGTGCCTCCAAACTGACTAGCTGCTTGGATCATTTTCAACATGATTGACTTCACTCGAATTATGTGTCACAAAAATCTAGATGCACAATCTCGGGCTAAAAATCGTACAAATTTGGCAACACATAGTCACTGATTTTTCTGTTGCAATCATACGCTAGAAGAATAAGGTTTGTTGTGAGTCTGCGTTATTTGCAGGATTCGGTGCGTCAGGCGGATTCTGTTGATCTCCCATATTTTTGTCACTTCCTCTTATTCCAGTTTGCATGGGCTCTCCTATGGAAAGTCTTCTTGATTTCAGGGTCAGTCACAAACTCTGGCTGAGTTCCATCGCTCATATATTGTGTGCAATATTCAAGTAAATATTGCAATACTCCTTACATCGAGGATGCCTGCGATCAAAATCAAGAACCCAAAAACCAAATTAGCAAATTCTAATTTTTCAATCCTCGGCAACTACACCGAAAAGTTGTTCGTTTCTTCTCTTTATTGTGTTGTGTCTGTGTTTAATTGTTTTCCATAAAGCACAATAATAATATTCTAATAGATTGCACAAGTTTACTCCTAATAGTCTAAGTATAAACTAATCAGGAGGTAGCCTTGGTAAGGGCCAAGGTTGAACACGAGGATTGTAAATAAAATTATAACAAATTAAGTTAATGAACCTCTTCTTTTAAATGCAGAGTGTTGTGCATGTTGATAAACGGTAGTATGCTTGAGAAATGCATGAATTAAATAGAATGCAAAGAAAGATGTTGAGAGAAGACATGGATGAAAATAATTTTGTGAATGCATAGCCCAGAACAAGTAAATATGAAATCGATGAGAAAGATGAGCTGGAATAAACAATCTTCAAACCTTTTGAGCTTAATGAAGAAACTCAGGTTTATGTTTATATCCTATTGGACTCCACCTCTTGGTGAGATAGCCACATTAACCATGTACCCATGATACATGCATGGGTTACTTGGAACACAAGGAAATGTTAGCTCTAAAAATTTCACTTTCTCAGGCTAATGAAATCCACAATCACTTATTCTCTTGAGTAGTTAATTGCTATCTTACGAATCCAATGATTAAAAGGATTCATAAGTTGGCTTTGAAGCTTCATTATCCGATTGAACACTTGTTTAATCATGAAGTTCACCGGAATGAGGATTAACTCACCCCAACTCATTTGAGATTTAGCTACTTATGGTAGAGAAAATAAAAATGGAAAAAGTAGAAGATGAAGTCATGATATGATATTGAAGTATGAAATAGTTCGTTACAAGAGTGAATAGAAAAGTGCGTAGAAGAAAATGTTAAACAATAAAGACAAAGTAAACTTAGAAGGTAGGAGGTTGATGATAAGGATCTCTGGTGACCTTCTCAAGATTCCGTCAATATGAGAGGATGTCAATTCGTTCTCTGCATTTGGTGATGGAGAAGTTGCTCTCTCGACTCCCCTTCTCTGGTGGTGTGATTGGACTGTTTCCAAGAAGATCTCCTCAAAAAATGGTGAGGAAGATTATGAGTGTCTCTCTCATTGGTTTCTTTTTCTCTATATCTCTTCTTTCTTTCATTGGGAAAGGCATATATATAGAGTCAGTGTGGGGACCACTTCTACCATACAAGACAGTGGCAGACGGTATCAGAGAATGTGGCCACCCATTTTTATAGTTGTCGGTGGTCCCCTTTGGATGCGTTGGGCTCTTAACTTTTGTTTCTCTCCTCATTATCTCACTTGCCTTGCAGTTGATCTTCTTTACTTCTATCTTTCCATCCTCCGTGGTTTCTTTCTATTACATGTGCTTTGGTCCATATTGCCATTCTTTGGTTTCAGCGTATGGATCCTTTCCTTATCTATTTGTTCGCCTCGTGATTTGTATTTAAAAGTGCTTATGAATGAAGATGAAAGATGATAACTTAGGTGAATGGTGATGACTGATGAATTGCTTCTCTATGTGAGAAGAATAGGCAATGCGTTGAGGTGGTTGTAGTTCACATATAATGTGTACAAGCTTTCCTAAATCAAACCCATGTATAAATCTAACTCAGGCTTCTTGGTATGTCTAGGGTCGAACACAGGGATTTTTTACAGTTTAACACAGTCCTTGCATTGTTTCAATTATAGATGGCTCCCAGATTAATGAGAGTGAAGATTATTATACTAACCTCAATGCACGCATGCAAGAAAACACATGAATTCAAGGGGAAAAAGGGAATCAATGGGTGAATGGTGCTAAGTGTTTGGGGTTATGCGTCGATTCCAAACTAGATGAACAAGTGCATGAAGGCGTGAGAGTGGAATGAAGATGATATGGATTCTTGTTTACAAACCAAGTGTATGTGTATGCATTAGGTCTCTGTTCCTTAAGTTATGTTGTTCAACATTTCTCAATGTGAATATCACATGTATTCCTATCTCTAGGGTGCATGCGTGGAGACATAGAATGGTAAAGGAAATTGCAAGTATTTTTATCTCTAAACTTGCTATGTGTTCTAACTCAATGCGCTCTTTAGTTAACCTACTCTCTCGAATAGTTTAACTAAGTAGTAACTTCAATCAAGTGATCAAGATGATTAAAGCATGGAATTTAAGTATGCAATGACTCAGAAAAATGGCAGCCACACACAAATTTGAATGTAAAAAGAGGAACAAGGGTGGATTGATCAAATGTAAGATTGAATTTAAATATAGCAAATATGTTTACAACAATCTCAACGTAATTGAATGAGTTGGTAAGGGAAAGTGAGAAGTAAAAGAAGAGAAAGAAATCAAGCCACAGAGTTCAATCTCTTGTCCTCTTTGGCTTGATTTAAATGCTTGTTGCAGCCAACTTGATGAAGAGGTGATGAAGAATTATCTCTCGAGCTTAGTATCCAACAACTCTTCTTGATCAACAATGGCAATGAACCTTTTCCTCCTATCTTCTTCTTTCAACGGTAGAGTTCCTAGCTATTTAAATTCTCTAAAGTTTCTAATGTGTCTAACTCCCTTCTCTTGGTAACAAGCTTTCCTATTTTTAGCCATTTTCTTCAGCAACTTGTGACATGACTCACATTAAATTCCATGCCTCGGTCAACTGCCTGCCATTTTAGAGCTTTTCAGACGCCGTCAGTCAGATGCCCATACCTACAAGTGGTGATTTGATAAAAAAAGCACGAGTCAGTGTATCTCTTCCGCATCGGACATATTTCGACGCACGCCCTCGCGTTAGCTTGCAACACTTGGTGAAGTTTCTTTAATTCTTGCAATCATATGCGTTAGTGAAATAGATCTAACAAGAATGCTACTTTTGTATGCGTTAGTGATGTGTTAAGGAATTTCATGCATTTTTCCTTGAGATAAATGCATTTTTATCACTAAGAATCCTAATTGTTCCAATATTTAAGAGATAATAACTTGTATTTCTATAAGTTATCACACACTCAAATTTGAACAATGCTCGTCCTCGAGCATTCCTGAAATAATTCATAATCATACTCCCATCATCTTGACGCACTAGCTCTACCTCTCATCATGTCAACTTATAAGTGTTTTAAAATCGGTTTCTGAAGAATACAGGTTTGTTCCTTCTCTTAAAGAAATATATATCTCATATCCTGTGCGGCTAGCCCTTCTATCAACAACTTTTTGTTTTCTAGAACATTTTCATCTTTCAAAACTAGTACAGCCATTCTTCTCAAACTTACAACATGCAAATTGTTATTCTTTTAGGACTACTCATGCATTGATTTAGGTGACCTACCTTTATTTTGGCTTGCCTCCTTGGTTATTATGCGAGCATCTAACTACGAGCAAGTGTCTTTCATAACTAAACTCATATCTAAACATAAATGTGTTTCAGATGACCAAATTTTTCTTGGGCTTAGATAGTGGAGTCGGGATGCACTGGTCTTCGTTACTTAACTTCATTTTTGCTTGCCCCCATGGGTGTCATGCGAGCATCCAACTATGGTTAAGTGTCATTTCTAATCTTCTTTTATCAACTGGGGTTTCCCTCTTTTACGTTGACAGTGGAGTTTGCTTATTATGTCACTTATATATATATATATATATATATATATATTATACTTATTTTCTGACCTCCCCTCCCCCAAAATTTTGGAGATCAAAAAGATCCTCATGGTTGAAAGAGAATTATGAAAATATTTTAGAATTTCAAAAGGAGGTTTGAGTTGAGGCTTGCACACGTTGGAAATGAAACATATGTTCTACTTCTAGAGAAATTTTGAACTTGAGATTTCTGATGCCTAACTTAAACTTGTAGGTTTTGTCATTAGCAATATCATCATCAAGAAAGGAATCCAGAAAGACAAATGCAAGGATTAAAAAATGAAATTTCCATTCATTAATGCAAGGAAGAATACGTTGAGATTCATCATTGATTAAACGCATACAAAGATTTAATCAACAAAAATTCAAGCTAACACCCCCAAAATTCTTTACGGTGCTGGTGCGTCATCCCTGCATTCAGGTGTAGGGTCTTCATCCATGAATTGTAAGGGGCTGACCAAGTGTGCCGACAAAGGGGTAATGCGAAAATTCCCATAAGGACCTGGTTGATATACTAAGTTGTGAAGTTAAACTGGTTCTGGCTTCTCTGCATCTGCTGACGCATGTAATCCCTTAATGCCACATTTTGGCATTATAGTGTTGAAAGATGAAGGTGAAGTGCCTCCATGGATGCGGTCAATGGTTTTATTTGGGCTTGGATGAATTCTTTAAGTTCATCCCTATTGGCTTGAACTCTTGGAAGGGTGGTTTGCATTGGTGGGAGTTGTTGGTTTTCTTGCCTTTCCCCAGCTAGGTCTTCTGTATGTTGGGTATTGCTTGTACCCAATCCAATTAGTTCATAAACAGTGGAGGGAAGGATAAAGGAAGGTAGTATTGGTGAGCTTGGAGGAGAAAAGCAAGGCTATGAGCTTCACCAACTTGATCCTTATGCGTTTCATCTTGAGGCATTGGATCAATTGGATCATCAACTGGTGAAAGCAAGGTTAAGGAAGGAAGAATGAGGTTTAGGTCTAAGTAGGTCTCTTCATGGTCCAACGCCAGCTCTACGTCTGATTCTTGCTCATTTATTGAAGCATCATTGTTGTGTCGTCATCAAACTCATCGACACGTCTCTTTTTTGTTGCGCGTTTGGAAGGTTGAGGTTTAGCCGCCTTGGTCTTGAAAGGCAAGGCAAGGCAGGTTTGGCGAGCCGTGGAGCAGATGCCTGATTAGCTTGATATCCATGAGACCTTCAACTTCTTCAAAGTCATCCCACAGAGGGATGCTTACTTGTTAACAAAGCGTGCAAATAAGCCACGAAAAGTACAGTTGGCCGTGTGGCTTCCCCTTGATAGCCTTGATTTGTTCTACTATTAATTTTCCAACATCAAGTGGGATGCACTGCATGATGTAGTAAATGGCCAAGGCATACTCCGTCGATATCATTTTTTCATGCGTTGTAGGCATGATACAATGTTTTATCAGGTGCAACCAGAGGTTGCCGTCGGGGAGTAGGTTCCTGGAAGCCATCGTCATTACACCCATCCTTGAGATTTGCCATGTACTTCTAGGCTTGGCCATAGTTCGTAACGCATCCTCCAATTGATCTGGAGTTGGATTTTCGAGGATGCGATTTCCTTCTACGTCTGGATTGTTGACTGCATTGAGCACTTCATTGATTATGATGGAAAAGAAGTGCACTAAGGTGTTCTCTACCAATGCTTCATCTTTCTTTTCATCAAATTGACTTCTGCAGAAGGTAGCGAACGAGGCGAGGCCAAATCCTTGTAGGGCCTACATAAAGCTGATGCCAACCCATTGCGATGGCTGTGTCCATGATGTACTCGGGCAATGGGCTGCGCTCTGGGAAGAACCCTTTCTCAATGAGTATATCACTGAATTGATGTTTCCTTCCTTTGACCTGTCGTGGTGACACAGCTACCACCTTCTTTCCTTTTTCTACCTTATATTTTCTCGTGTCATAGGCTAATGCCTTGGCTTCTTCCTCCAAATCTCTTTGAAGGGTCGTTTTCCTTTGCCCTTGACATGCAGGCCTATACTCTTCGAGCCTGCATTCCAACTCACTTGAGTCAGAGCAACTTGCTTGCGTTACACCCTTGGGACCGACTGCAACTTCATTTTCATTTTCTTCATCTTCCTCCATAAACAGTCTTCTTTTTCATTTTGTAATATTCTTTGATGGCCCATCATTCGCATCAACATATCGTTGATGGGATGCGTTAAGGCCGACTCCTCCTGCCCTTGTGTCCATTTCTTCTTCTTCCTGCCCTTGCGTCCATTTCTTCTTCTTCCATCTCTTCCTCTAGCATTATCACATAGCGATCTACCTCATTCATTGTTCTCTCTACTAGACTTAAGGTGTCAGTCATGCTTTTCTCTCCAACCATTTCTTCTTCGAATGCGTTAGTGTGGACTGGACACATCATCTGATCTATTTCTTCCATTTTCCTTTGGTCTAGGATGGCTAAGTTGGTCCGAAGACCTCTTGCTCATCTTTGCGAGCCAACTTTTGAGGTTTAGTTGAGTGTGGGGTTTGTTCCAATGTAGGACTATTAGAACTTGGTAGGTCGCTAATAGGCGTTGGTGAGGTAAAGGGTGGGGTGGAGGTAGGTGTACGTGGCGATCCTGAAGAAACAAGAATAAACGAGGAGGACCAAATGGTTTGGATAGTTTGGGCCACGTCACTGGGGAAAATTGTGGCTAAAGGTTTGATGATAAGGGGTGCTATTAGACGCATGAAAAGCAATGGAGCTGTTTGAAGGTGCTCTAGAATTCGACCATGCATTGGGATAACGGATTAAGAGAATGGATTATCTCTTCCTCTAGCATTATCACTTGTGAAATGAATTAGAAAGAGAATGGATTAAGAGAAAGGACATCGTAAGTACGTCAATCTCGTTGAGGACGCAACTAAGGTTCCACTTTCCGTTGGCTTACACCTTTCAGTGATCGGCCGCGTTCCCATATGTCTATGGTGAAATAGGGATGAACGTGATAAACGCAAGGTTGTTTCCATCTCTGGAAATACTTCTCGCTTTAGCTAACGCATTCTTCCAACCTTCTTTCGAGAGGCGGAATAACATCTTCACTTCTACTCTCACAAGTGAAGATGCCGTCGAGCATGTTTTAGCTAAACTCAGCCGATTTCCTTAACAAGGATTAACTCACTCGCTTAATCCTCCCCCTTTACTCAGGGGATTAGTTACACATGATGAAGAAAATGGATGATGAATGTATGGAGAAGAACAGAGTGATGATAATGATTACGATATGATATTAAAATCTAAAGATAAGCGTTTGTTACAGATAATGAATGAAGGATTAAAGATTAACACAGTAGATGAATAGAAATAAGAACAAATACGGAAAGAGTATATGTCTTGACATAGATCCCGATCGGAGACGATGTACTTGGCGGCGTGTGGAAGAAATGGAGTGGAAAACTTCCCTTTCAGGCTTGATTTCCATGTAGAAATGACCTCTTTCATAGAGCTTCTTCTTCGGGAATGGAAATGATTGCTTGCTCCAAAGACTTACCTCTCGGTCTTGTCTTGTCTTTTTCCTGGATTTTCTCTAAATTGTCTCTTCATACTAGCTTCCTTTCTTCGAATTCGATGAAGCTATTTATAGACCTTGGCTTCTTCTGTATTAGTGGTCCAACTCTGCGAATCTGATAATTCTTTCCATGGCATAGTGGAAATGTCCGCTCTGCTCCACGATCAATTTGTCAGAATCGTACAACAGAAAATTTGTACAATGTCAGAAATCCTTGTGAATGCATTGCTCTTCACATCTTCGATGATCGCCGCATGCGATGGAAATGCATTGATCATTTGAGTCCATGATTGATCGTCGCATGCGCTGCAATTGCGTTGTTCTTTCTTTGTTCTTGAATGATTGCCGCATGTTGTGATAATTCGTTGTTCTTTTTGTCCTTGAGCGATTGTCGCATCCAGTGACCCGTTTCCTGCAAAGCAAAGACTTGGACATTCCATTTTTACCATCGCAATGGGGTTAGCAGGTGTGCTCATGACACTTTACAATTTTTGTATTTCTAACCCAATTTCTATACTGTCGATGCAACTTTTCCTTCTTTTTGCCACATAATCTAAATAAAAACGGTATAAATAACTTGTATTTCTACAAGTTATCACACCCTCAAATCTAATATATGCTTGTCCTCAAGCATATCCTCGACTAAGGCAATTCAGCTCAACTCTTATCCTAACTTTGCGTCGATCGGCTACTCCGAATGCTCCACCTCTACATAATTTCTCAACCTACAAGTTCCTTCTATCCTTTGACATTTCTTCTACATGCTCTACTTTATTCTTATCTAAGACAAACATCTGCCCAAAGTTCCTTTCTAGTTTTGAGAAGAATATTTTACCTCTTCTTGCGAAAACAACGAAGTGCGTCTTTTATGCGGTGGCCTGGTTTGCGTCATCCTATAGAGAATGTTGATCATGGTTAGTGAGAACGGGCAGAAATACGTTATCATAGTGCTAAATTCTTAAACAATGTTGGATTGCGTTGATGAAATATGTTAGTTCGCATCCATTAAGCATCGATTTCATAATATTGCGGTCGTATGCGTTCAACGTATTAGAATAGTTGATTTTTGTATTTTTGTGCAAAATATGTGTTAACGCAATGCAAGAATTGTGATCATAGAAAATCACTGGTCGAGCGCAAATTCACCGCAAGGCTTTGCGATGATTGTGTTCGCAAACACTCGTCCGAGAAGAATCACCACAACTTGGTCAGGGCAATATGGTAGGCGCATCTAGGTGAAAGGCCAATCAATCGCGATGGAACAGAAAGCTGATGACGGTCGAATCCGAATTAAGTTGACAGCCGATAACAGTCACAAAGTACATTCATCTTTTCGGTGACAATTATTCAGTGCATCAGTCAAGAATTAAAGCCTTCTCATCTATACAACCATGAGAGAGAAGCCGCCTTTCACCATGGATGCTCTATAAATACCAAGGACATTCTTCAGAGAAGGGGTTGACGAGTTGATCCATTCACCATTCTTTAGTTCATACATCTTTGTTCTTAGTTTTCTTTCATTTTAAGGTGGAAGCGAGGAAAGAGGTTGTGCCGGCAAATCGTTTCGGTAAGCTTGGGAGAGCACCTGAAGCTTCAAGGGCAGAGAGAGGGCCGATGCCTACGGGAGCAGGAACATCTTTAGAACCGAATAAAGATTTTAGTGTAAAAGCCTCAGTCAGCAAGGAATTGCTACCAGGCTCTCTACCTTTAACTTCCATTGTCATTTTGTACTCAACTCATTTATAAAAATGGAATTTTCTTCTCTATATCTGTTCACTCTCTATTATTCACGCATCAGTAGCTAAATCAATTGATTGGGTTGAAAAGCATTTAGCTAGCACAACTAGGGAATCTTCATTCTTTGCGATTATCTTGTATTATGTATGCTTCATTCGTCCATTAGAGATACTCGGGAGGGTAGTCTAAGGACAGGATCTAGACTTGGGAAGGTCACGTTAGAATCTAGGCTCGAGAGAGTCAGATTAGAACACATAATACAAGAGATAGGATCTGGAATGAGCACTATTTGTTATTAACGCATCGCATGCATACTAGAGATAGGATATGATTGTATGTGGTCACCTTGCTTTCATGCATTTTGCATCATCACATAGGACAAGAGTAGAGACTTAGGAATAAGCTCTATGGACACTTTTGCATTCAACACATGCGTCCTAGACTTAAGAGCATCGCATCTACATTGGAAAATGACTTGCTATGTATGGTTGTAACATGAACGCATAGTCTAACGCATTCCCAAGTAACGCTAGCTAAAGATCTTCTCAACCCGTTCATCGCATACTCATTGCATCTATCACACAACTGCCTTTTTTCAAATCTGCCGCATTTGTTTATTTTCTCATTAACGCAATCAACAACAAACCAACAATTTATTTACTCGGTTATCGCAAGGTTTTCATAAAAATTACCAATGCAATCTGTTTTCACAAGTCCCTGTGTTCGACCTTGGACTTACCAGGAAACTCAGAGGAATTTATACTTGGATTCCGTAGGGGAAACTTGAGTGCATAACGCAATTTCATCAACACATATCACCCACATTTCCATTTCATAAAACCAAGCATCAGTTACACCCTTCGTTTTGGCTTGCTCCCATAGGTGACATGCGAGCATCCAACTTCGGTTGTGTACCAATCTCAACTTCAACTCTTGATCCTTAGCCAAGTTTTACTTTTGCTGGTCAGAGGAGTTGTCTCTTTTATCCTTATTTTCTCTCTTTTTTTTTATTGCGTTGATCCTGGTAACCTACCTTCGTTTTGGCTTGCTCCCACGGGTGTCATGCGAACATCCAACTATGAGCAGGTGCCTTTCACGACTTAACTCTTATCAGGTTGGGATTTTCCCTTGTGCTAACAGCAAATTTTTTTTTTTTGAGACAATGATGATGAATGCATTTGCCTAATATGACCGCATCCGCTTGATCGCATCTGCTCAGACCTTCCCCACCCATAAATTTAGAGATGCGCAAGGACCTCATTGCGGTATTTTGGACAGAAAAGACAAAACACTTAGTCAAAATTTTGAAAAGAAGGTTTGAGCAGAGTCTTGTAATAGAGAAGGTAAAGTAGAGCTCGTGATGAAGTGTCTTAAGTGTTAGGCAGAAAATGCAATGTATAAAGAAATTTCGCTAAGGGTATGCATACTACTCATCATGGCAGCGCAAATAAACAACGAAAAGGAAAGAAAATAATTACCACAATAAATTGACAAAGGATGATAAAAGTAAAGAGGCCAACGCATATGGAAAGAATAATTACTCAGTTGTATAAAATTTGTCTAAGTACAAAAAGAATTATAATTATCGCAACACAAAATTGTAAGTATGTACAAAAGAATATAAGGTATAGCTATCTATAAAAAAATGAATGGCCGCAAAAAAATGCAAAATTGTGGAGAAGGTGGTACACCCCTAAATTTAGAGTTGTGGTGGGGGTTCTTGGTGAGGAGGATGTTGCGGAGGAGCTCTTTGTGGCGCTTCTTTAAATTGCAGAGATTGTTGTAGATGTGGAGGCATCATGGGACCATGTAGATATGCCGTTAAGAAATTGAAGTACTCATGGTTGCACTCGGCCATCTGTCTTTGGTTCAGGCGAATGGTAAAGATGTTGCATTGAATATTGATCGTCACCCGTCACAACATTATGTTGTTGTCTCGCAACTCTGCGTTGCTCTCCTGCAACTCCGTTAATGAATGGTGAAAAAAGGTGAGCTCTGGAGATAAGAAGACCCGCATATCTTCTAAGGCAGCAGCAAGGGATGCGGTGGTGGGTTGCGCCGTTGATGTTTCACCAGCATTAGTTTGAGGTTGAGCGGAAGGGCCTACTCCCAAACCATATGGGTTATCAACATACGGTGATGGGGTGAAAAGTGAGGTGGAGATGGATGGTGGAGGGATGCTGCTGGAGATGCAGGGTTGGAATCGGGGGCAAGGAGAAGGTTTGTGAATTTTTCGAGAAGAGAGGAAAGGGGCTCATTTTTCGGACTCGGTGGGCGAATGATTAAAGGTAAAGGGTCCAAGGGTAAACTGGTTTGCTTCTGCGGTGAACTGCCTTGGACGATTTCCTTTCCTTTATCATTGTGACGCTGCTTATTTGGTTTTAGTGGTTGCGGCGCATTTAAATCAATAAGGGGCCTTTTTGTTGGAAGCTCGGGGCAATGCAGTGAATCCTTGAGAAGCATTCTCAGGATCTTCGTGTGGACAATGCCGTGAACTTCAGGCATGCGCTCTTCTTTAATGCCTTCGCCCACAGAGAGGCATAGGCTCGAAATTGTCCATGGGAAGAAGTATTGACCTCTCACACGGCCAACAAAACCTTGAATCTACTTCGTAATGAGCTGGCCCACAACGATCAGAATGTCGCGCACTATGCAGTATGCGGCCATAACTTGATCCCTTGAAATTGTTTTGTCATGCGTTGTTGGGATGAGTCGCCTTTTCACCAAATAGACCCAAAGTCGCGCTTCTGGTAACAGCCTGTTGGAGGCGAGGGTTCTTATGCCTGTTAAGGACACCGACCACTTGGTGCCCGATTGTGTTAATACTTTCAGTGCATCCTCCATATGCTCTTCTTCAGGATCATCAATCAATTTGTTACCCGGTGCTTCTGGGAAAGTCTTCAACTGATAGAGCTCATTGATGTCCCTTGTGCTGAATGGCACTACCCTCCTTTCGATGATCACTGCATCTTCGGTGTCATGGAGCTAGCCATGATAGAATGCCCTCACTACTATAGGAATAACGATGGATGGACATTGGCAGAAAGTTTCCCACCCATGTTTCAACACAACACTGGTGATGAGATCCGGTAGTGGAATCGACGCAGGAAAGAAGCCCATCTCCATCCACAGTCATCATTTTCCTTCTTGGTTGTTGGGCGCCTCCTGGTCGACATAAGCTCGCTGCTTTCCACTTTAGCTTTGCCCTTTTCTTAAGCAAACGCAAGGTGGGATTTCTGTCTTTGTGTGCATTCTCTCGCCTTGCGTTGCTCTTCTTTTTCCCTTTTCCATTCCTCCACTTCTTTTCTATTCCTCTCTCTGATATGCTGCACATTTGCTTTACGGCGTCTTTCCTTCTCCTCCTTCTTCTTCTTTTCTACTTCTTCTTCTTCTCTCGTTTCTCTTTCAAATTGTTCAGAGGCGAGCGTAATGCGCTACTCATCCTCGAGCCTTCTTCTTTCTTCTTCTTTCGCCCTTGCGTTGTCACGGCGAACTGCCTCATCATGAAGTTTTCTGGCCAAATCGCCTGCTGCAATGATTTGGCGCGCACGTGACATCTTTTCTTTCTTCTCTTCTAATTCTCTTTTTCTTTTCTTCTCCCACTCTGCTATGCGTTGAAAGAAATTTGGGTCACTTGTGGACCCTTGCGGTGCATTCTCCTTGCGACACCGCATGAGAGGGGTGATGTCAAAGTCTTCTCTGTCTTCAGATGCAACCAATCTGGTATGCGGTGATGAAACTTATGGTTGCGCTGATGCTCTAGCTTGCGCTGACATCCCCTCTTCCACCCTTACGGTGATTGATTCTCTACCAAAATCTAAACTTTCCGCCCTCTTCCTTTTGTCCTCTTTCTTTAGGTGCTTCTCTTCTCACCTGCATTGTTTTCTTTCACTCCTCTTCTTTTCTTTCTTCTTCTTTTTCAATCGGGTGACTTCATCTTCCTCCGCCCATTTTTCTTTACTTTTTCTCTTCTCCTTCTCTTCGGTCATCCCCAGCTGCTTCTTTACCTTTACAACCTCCAAAACAGCCGTGATGGGTCCCTCATTGGAGTCTGTTAGGACAGTCTCCTTAGAATCCGAAGTGACCAGGGCCATTCTCTGTGAAGCGACCGCCAAATCCTCCTCTGATGGCAAGGGCTGGTTCACTACTCCTGCCTCCGGTAACCCCCCTCTCTTTCTAAATTACTCAAAATACTCTCAAATACCTCCTTGTCGTCTTTCCGTTTTAGTTCACTTTCAGTTGAAGGTACTGGGAGTGCCACCTCAGGTCTGGTGGTAGGGGCACTCTCCGTGCTCGGCCCCTCTCGGTCGGTCGGTGGTTTTGCTAATACAGAGGTTTTTCACCAGGGTTTTCTGGCGATTCTTGGGGAAAGCTTAGGCTGGCCGGCGAGGCGACGGTTAGCAGCAAGAAAAGCCGCCTCCCGCGCGGTGACGGGGGCATGGGAAGGGGACGATGGTTTGGAAGAAGAATGGGATGATTGTCCAGCCATTTGCTTGGTTGAGTGAAAGAAGTTGGAAAAAATTTTGTTCTCGAAAGAGAGTTTGGAAGGGGAAGGGTATGCAGAGGGAATTTTTTTATGGTTTTTCTTTCGCGAAGAGATACAAATGAGTTCCTCGGTTGAAGGAAGTGCGATTTATAGGTTGGGCCTTGATGGGCCCAACGCAATCGCTGCGTGGCAGGCTTCGGTATTCCAAAAAGCCTACCGCGCGCCCCTCTCATTATGGTTTAGCAGAAAGGGCGTCCTTTCGTCTGCTAAGTCATAATTCTCTCAGAAGCTAAAGCGATTCGACTACCTTCTCCGCGAATATTTTATCATTTTTTTTATTTAATCGGACGGGCGCAATGTTAAGTGTTTAATGCAATGCATCAGTTACCGCGAATGCATATTTGCGGAGGACGAGCACAATGTATGTATTAGTGCAACACGACCATCAATGCAACACATTTCTGGAGGATGGACACACGGTATTTCTACCAGTGCAATACAACCATCGACATAGTGTGTATTTGTAGAGGACGGGCGTAGTGTACATACGCGGGTAACTCATCCGTCAATGCAATGCATTTTTGGAAGACGGGCGCAAAGTGTATCTATTAGTGCAAGATACACCCGTTATCGCAATGCATACTAGATGTTTTTTTTATGGTATCACCAACATCGCAACGCTTATCCCAAACCAAATTGATAAGACATTGCGGTGTTCATTTATAACATTCATTCACAAAATTTAAGATCAACGCAATTAAGACTGAAATGGAATTAAATTCAACTAGGCATAAAACTAAATCAACGCAAGTTGGAATTGAAGTAGAAATAACTTTAAGTAAGCAGTAAAACTAATTTACGAAAGCATTAATCTGATTTAAATAACACAACGATAAAGTAGTAAAGAAAGCAGTAAAGACGGTAAAGAAAGTAGTAAAGATAGTGATAGGGATGCTGAATGAGAAAGGTTCTTCAGGGTTACCGCAACAGCATCCCCGCAGGCAGGTCGACGCCCCCCATACATGGTCTTACGACTTTGCGGAGACCTGTGTTTTTGAAACAGTCGCCCGGGCCTGGGTCACTGCGACCCCCTTTGTGAGGAGGCACCCTTCTCCCGAAGTTACGAGGCAGCCGACCTGGACCTCCAAATTCCTTATGGAAGATGTTTGCGATTGCATGACCGCATCATTTTTCTCTAAATACTTCTTCAGTAGAGCTTCCAAGGACGATGTATTCGTTAAGGTTTGGATGAGGAAGGTTGGTTGTGTGATTACCTACTTTGGTGGTAACTCTAATTCAAAACTTGATGAAAAATTGGAGGGTTTCCTCGATTCCCAAAATTGTTCTGTAGATTCCTTTGGCCTCCCTGGTCGTTGTTACCTCCCCAACTGAAGTTGGGGTGATTCCGCCAACCCAAGTTGTACGTGTTGTTGTACAGGTTGTTCTGAATGGAGTACACTGTCTGTGGGTTCGATGGGCATATTTCTACTGAATGACCCCCTCCGCATTATGTACAGCTTATCGCTACCACTTGTGTTAGCGCATTGGCTTGCGCTGCACCCTGGGAGAGGGTTCCCTGATTAATCGCCATCATTTGGAAGAGAGAGGTTACTGCGGTCATTTGTGCGGCCAATGTGGTCATTGTATCCGTAGGTACAATGGCACTCTCTGCTTTTCTTCGTTCTGGGCCTCTTTCCCCATACCCATCATCTACCCAGTCATCTGTATTTCGCAAAATGCGATCTAAGATGACCTTGGCTTCAGTGTACATTTTGTCCATAAATCCTCCTACCGTGGAGGCATCAGCAACAGCTTGCGTCGATCTGTCCAGGCCATTGTAAAAGGTTTCCATCAGAATGCAATCGGGAATCCCAATGTGTGGACAGTTCTTTATTAATCTTTTGAATTGCACCCATGTGGTGCTGAGAGTCTCATTTTCGATCTGTTCAAAATTCAACACGTCCCTCCGTCTTCTTGCGTTGACTGCAGGCGGGAAGAATTTCTTCATGAATCGCTCGACCAACTGGTCCTAAGAATTAATTTCATTTGGCTCCAATGAATGAGACCACCTTTTTGCCTCATCTCGAAGTGTATATGGGAAGAGATATAATCTAATTCCCTCCGGAGCCACACTAGGAATGGAGAATGTATTACACATTTCTACGAATCTGGTCAAGTGAGCATGCGGGTCTTCACCTTGTAGTCCTCCAAACTGCCCCACATTTAGATCATTTGAAGCATGTCCAGCTTTATCTCAAAACTTGCATTCTCCTCCACCGTGGGTCTTGCAATTACGAGCGAGAAGTCATATAAATTGGGCACCGCATAGTTCCTCATTGGGATATTGCGGTCGACGAACAGGAAAACTCGGTCTTGCGCTGGCCGATTTACCCCTTGATTCCACTCGAGCCTATCGTTGTTATTAGCCATGTTCCTTCTTTGCCTTATACGGTTCTGGCGTGCTCGTGCGCAAAAAGTACGCTCAATCTCTGGGTCGGCTTCAAATTATAGTTCAGTCAGTCCCAGTACTCATACACTGTCAACCTGTTCTCTGCGTAAAACAGAGAACTATCCTGCAAAATACCATAAAAATATTCAACACTAAACGTTGCCAATCCCCGGCAACGACGCCAAAAACTTGATAGAGAAAAATTTATATATTATCTTATATCTTATATTTATCGCCAAAAACTTGTAATGATTTAAAATGAATGAATGAATGGATGGTTGATGCTCTATGTGCTCAAGTTGCATTGCGATAATGATAATGCGATACTACGTTCTGAATGTATATGATGACAATGATATGATTTCGTAGTATGCGTTCGTGTAGTGCATGTTACAAGTTTTCTTACACTGGAACCAAGTATAATTCCAATGCAAGTTTCTCAGAGTGATCTGAGGTCGAATTCGGGGATTGTGAGAATTAATGCGATACTATTGTGGTATATGCGACCGGTTAACATAAAGAATAATGAATTGGGTTTGCAGAAACGTAAAATACGATAAAGAGTAAATTGCGGTAAAGAATAAAATGCGATGGTAAATAAATTGCGATAAAGTAAATTGTGGTGATAAATAAATGATAAACAAATAATATACAAGTGAGGACTGGCTGTGAAGATGTGCAAAAGTGTCTGGTGAATGCGGTGGCAAGTCTTATGAAATGAATCAGAAAGAGAATGGATTGAGGGAAGGACATCACAAGTTTGTCAATCTCGTTGAGGACGCAACTAAGGTTCCGCTTTCCCTTGGCTTACACCTTTCAGTGATCGGTCGCATTCCCATATGTCTATGGTGAAATAAGGATGAATGTGATGAACGCAAGGTTGTTTCCATCTCTGGAAATACTTCTCGCTTTAGTTAAGGAATTCTTCCAACCTTCTTTCGAGAGGCGGAATAACATCTTCACTTCTGCTCTCACAGGTGAAGATGCCATCGAGCATGCTTTAGCTAAACTCAGCCGATTTCCTTAACAAGGATTAACTCACTCGCTTAATCCTCCCTCTTTACTCAGGGGATTAGTTACACATGATGAAGAAAATGGATGACAAATGTATGGAGAAGAACAGAAAGATGATGATGAATACAATAATGATATTAAAATCTAGAGATAAGTGTTTGATACAGATAATGAATGAACGATTAAAGATGAACGCAGTAGATGCATGGAAAATAAGAACAAATAAGGAAAGAGTGTCAATGTCTTGACACAGATCCCGATCAGAGAAAATGTGCTTGTCGGCATGTGGTAGAAATGGAGTGGAAAGCTTTCCTTTCAAGCTTGATTTCCAGGTAGAAATGACCTCTTTCACAGAGCTTCTTCTTCAGGAATGGAAATGATTGCTTGCTCCAGAGACTTACCTCTCGGTCTTGTCTCGTCTTTCTCCCAAATTTTCTCTAAATTGTCTCTTCAGACCATCTTCGAATTTGATGAAGCTATTGATAGACCTTGGCTCCTTCTATATTAGTGGTCCCGCTCTGAGAATCTGATAGTTCCTGTCATGGCATAGTGGAAATGTTTGCTCTGCTCCACGTTCAATTTGTCAGAATCGTACAACAGAAAAGTTGTACAATGTCAGAAGTCCTTGCAAATGCGTTGCTCTTCACATCTTCGATCGATCGCCGCATGCGGTGGAATTACGTTGATCATTTGAGTCCATGATCGATCGTCACATGCGCTGCAATTGCATTGTTCTTGAATGATTGCCGCATGCTGTGATAATGCATTATTCTTTTTGTCCTCGACCGATTTTTTCGAATCCGGTGACCTGTTTCCTACAAAACAAAAACTTGGACATTCCATTTTTGCCGTTGCAATGGGGTTAGCGGTTGTGCTCACGACACTTTACAATTTTCATATTTGTAAGCCAATTTCTATACTATCGACGCAACTTTTCCTTCTTTTTGCCGCATAATCTAAATAAAAACGGTATTAATAACTTGTATTTCTACAAGTTATCAATTACCATAAATACCTCCCTCGTCTTTAGGTCAAAATATACTAACTTTTAGGGGTTGAACTGATAGAGGTTGAGGTTAAGCTTCAATCTTCTTCTTTTCCCTTCAGATTTTAGTATCTTTAGGTTACTTTTTCTTATAGTTTTGGGTTGTAATCGATGGATCAGATGTGTATCTCGAATTTGTCTATGAATTAAGAGGTAACTTCTATCTAGTTTCTTTAAGCAAGAGCCCCATGTCTAATTTCTTGAGTTTTTTTTAATTAAATTATGATGTTCTTCAATTCTATATTTTTCTTTAAATCTCGATGAATTTAGATTTGCATTTGTGTGTTGGACTGACGACCATATCATGATTGCATATCTCTGCTAATCGACATATTTGAATCCTAATGCTTAACGCATGTGTTTCTAGTCCTTTATGGCCTCTAAGAACCCAATTGAATGTAGAAGCATGTAGGTTAGTTAGGGCACGATCTTTACAACCTTAATTATTAATTAGGATGCTTGATTGGTTTCGAATTAATTGATTGTTGGCTTTTGTAGAGATTAGTTAAGTTGAATCAATTTGGTAGTCGTGCATGCATAGAATTGAATGTTTGTTTAATTATCGATTTCCATGATAGAAATTGCATAGGAAACTCTCTCTCGCTCTAGAAATTAGACAGACTCCTACTCTAGATTACATTTACCCTTTTATTTTAATTTCACGCATATAACTCTTCCACAAAAAACCCCCATATTTACTGCTTTAGTTAGAAAATTAACTTAAAGAAACAAATTGTGCTTCCCTGTGGATCGACTCGGACTTACCACTGTTGCTACATTTTTGTAGTGAAAAGAGTAGTTCGGTAATTATAAATTTTCTTTTGATCAATTTTGAGGCTTATTAATGATGTAGGTCTCGAGCCTGTCAAAAATGGCACCGTTGCCGAGGAAGCCATTGACGATTCGTTGGTTAAATTTCTAATTAGAGCATTCTTTTTCTTTTGATTTGTTTTCCTTTTTATGTCAGTGTTTTAAGCTTGGACAGATATCATCAATGAGGATGGGGACAATCGAGTGGAGCATCTCGACTTAGTGACGAGTTTCGTGACCTTCAAGGTTAACTTGCTTAGTTAACTTCTTTGGTTAATCGATTGGTTACACGTAACCCGCAGTAGGTGTAAGCATGTAAGATTGATCACCCTGAGCAAGCATGCCTAAGTCTACAGTGGAGCCTTATACCACGAGATTACTCCATGGAAAGGTATCCTAGTTATATGGATGATGATTTCCATCGGCCTAGATGGGAAGAGTCGTATGGCTATAGAAACCTAGGATAGGACTAATGCCACTATGATCCACACCCTGCCACATCCAATATGTTGATGCATGCTCACATTGCTAACTCAGGTATGTGGTGACGTAAATTTGGCAATGCAATTATGTGATGCATGTCTTAGGTTATGCGTTTGTTCTTATGCGTCGGTGGTCATGCGTTGGAATGGAAAGTATGCGTTGATCTCATATGCAATGACCATGCATTCCTGTCACAAGTTTTCTTGTGCTCTCGCCAAGTATAACGAAATTTTAAGTTTCTCGGGTGATCCGAGGTTGAACTCAGGGACTTGTAGCTAAATGGTATGCGGTAATATGTATGCGACAAAGAAATAAAAGAATGATGAAGGTTATGGGCTATGCACTACTCCTACTTCTAACTAACAGATTAAGTGGTGGAAGTATGACTGAGAGATAGAGACTCGGCAACTGTTAATGTGTAGTAAAATGCATGGAAAAATTGATGAAAAGGCGAGGATGTCTTCACTGCAACACTAAGCTTGACCGCAAGGGTAACCCTAGCCAACGCAAACTATGTGATCATGTTGTACACACTTGACGTAGACGCATGTGAGATATATGCGATAGTGTCGAGAAGCCTATTTCTAAGCCTCTACATTCCCGCTCACGTGCTCTCACACATAAGTAAGATGACTGCATACCACCATACCCTACTTAAAGGGTGCATACGCTGTGTAGTTGCAAACGAAGCTTATTCCTAAGTTCCCCATTCTTGCTTATGCGATCCAATTCACTCTCTCGAGTTTTAGATTTGGTTTTTAGACTACTCTCCCAAGTATGCCTAAATGATGAATGATGCGTTCATAAGACAAGGTAATCACATAAGCCTAGCTAATGTAAGATTATTCCTATCTCTAGTGAACACTTGCTTACATTGCTTAATGCGATCAACTACTTACCCTTCCGAGCAGTTAGTTGCTGCTGATTCTACTCATAGACAAGCAATGCGTCCACTTATAGACAAGCGTTGCTACAGCTTCACACTAAGCAAATAAGGTTTTCTCACAACATTCGCGTAACGCACACCTCCTGGTGGTTTGCTACATGCTTCATATCTCTATGCCGCATGATTAAGTATGCAATACTCTAGCAGTCTTACTTAGTGATGCAATGATTGTAAAGGATGTTAAGTAAATGAAGATGGAGATGGAATCGAAGGAAAATATAGAAATGCATTGATCACAAAATGTATTAATTCCTTAAGCCAAAATGTAATACAATACAAGGATAGAAGAGAGGATGGAGGGCCAGATGGAAGCAATGTCTTGCTTCCATCAGATGTGTGTCAAGGTTGCCGGTGGTGCCATGGATGGGCGGTGGAGGACTCTCTCAAGCTCTAACTCCAGCGAAGGCTCTAGTCGTCATCGGATGGTTAAGGGGATGAATAACTCTCAAGCTATCTTCTCACGCTTTCATCTAGATCACAAGGATCCACCCAAGGTAGAGAACCTTGGATGGAAAACCCTGGATGATTTGAAGTTCTGCTCAACGGCTTCTATTTATAGAGCTTGATCGCCGACAGCATTAATAGACCTGCTTTGAATCTGACACTCGCGGCGTGATGGTCCTTTTCTGAATCTCTGTTATTAACGGCGTGGTAGGTGAAATGTCAACACCATCTTTATGATAATCCCATTGTATGCGCTCATGCTTGCATTCCACCAACCTTGCGATCGTTCTTCTATTATGGTTATTATCTATAGCCGCAATATCCCTGCGATGACCGCATTCGCTCGATAGCCGTAACGTCTATGCGATGGATGCATGCGGTTAATGGCTGCATCGTTCATGCGTCAAACGTATGCATTTGCCTTTGCCTTTGCGATGGAGAGATTCCCTGCATGCGGTCATCCTTGCGATAGCCTGGCTTCCGTGCATTCGATTGATTCCTGCAATTGCTACAAAAATAAACAATTAAACGCATAATAATGCATAATAGTGGGTTAGTCGAGATTCTTAATGCCGATAGACACAAGCTCATTTTCTCATGAATTCTAAGTATAATCGCTGCATCTCCTACTTAACAGCCCTCATAATTCTAAATAAAAGGCCTATAATGACGTGCATTTCTGCCCGTCATCAGTATGTCACTAGAAGATGTACTTGCTATTAACAATCTTGTTTTTTAGTTGGAGATCCACGACCTCCAGGAGAGCTTTAGTTTTTAGACTGAGGATGGAACTGATCTTCAGAGTTTGAGAGACTCAGTCACTCAATCATCTGATTCAGTTGAAAGAGGAAGTGAATCCTTGTTATGCACATCTTATGACAATACTGAGACGTGCAACAATGAGGTAACCTATGTTAACATTGAGGATGAGTTGGAAGATAGCATGCCATGTCTAGAGCCAGTTTGTGAGGACTATGGAGAATCTAAGCCTAAAATTTTTGATGTCTAGGTGATGGAGTTGGAGGTTGAAACACCTCGCCCCATTCTAGCCTCTGGTATATCGTATATCTTTTAGTCTTGTTCTTGTTTTCAAGAGTCAGTTGAGTAAAAGCCTTTATTTTTTAAAGAGACAATCCTTGAGTCTTTTGATTCTTTCTTTTTATCTTTTTTTAATAATATGAAAAATATCAAATTCGACCTGTCTGGTTCTCTTTAAAGAATGAAGAGCCTTATAATCTTACCAGGATATATCGACTCATCCAAGAAGGGATCAGAGAAATATGAGAATTTTTTTGTGCCTTGACAGGGGACAGGTCACGTCGAGCAATTGACATTAAAAATTTTCCCTTCCCTGAAGGGAACAAGGTGAAAAAAAATTACTTCTTTCTTTATTTGTTTTCTAGATTAGCTTTCTTTTTGTTTTTGTTTTATAGGGACAACCTAGAGGAGAGGAGCATATTTTTCAGAGGTGAGCCCGACCACCACCATCCCATGAGTGACTACGTTTTCAAAGGAGGTTTCCTGTTCCCTTGAACTTTTTTTTAACTTTAGTTGAAATAAATTTGGGACAATGTATCGTTTTAAAGTTGGGGGTAGGGTACCTATTGGGTAGTTTTTAGTTTAGCTTGGGCTCCTTGAGTGTTATCCTCGGCAATGTTTTCTGTGCTTTGATTGCCTTGCTAGCTTGTTTGCACTGTTGTTATCATGATAATTTATGACGCACTCACCCTGTGATGAAATTTGCATGAAAGAACGTTAGGAAAGCATGATCATGATTTTAGCCCAATTTAAAAAAAAAAAAATTCTTATCTCTCATGCATCTTTAAGTCATTGTTTTGTGAAATTAAAGCCTTACGGTCATCTGGTTTATACTTCTGTTGTCACCCCGAAAGGTCCACCTTTGACTTAGGAGTAACCACACTTGTTGTAGAACAAAACTAGACAAAGTGGATAAAATAGGACCTACTTTGAATAAAAAAAGAAAAGAGAAGAAAAACAAAAAGAGAAAAAGAAAGAAAAGAAAATTGTTGCTTGCTAAAAAAAATGCATGCAATAAAAATAAAAAATGAGGCAAAAGCTGACATGCCTGCAAAAAGAAATAGTGTACGTGTGTGCATAGATAGAGTGAAAAGAGCTACCTTCACTGTGTCTAGTTAAGACCCTGCGAGAAAATAGTGGATAGATTCCCGACGGTTGGGTGTGAAATCTACCCCTCTAGGTAAAATAAATGTCATCTATGTTTTGTGTGTGTGTTTAGGCACCCTTGTCTTAGTGTTGTCTTCTCTTTGCAAGTTTGGTATGTCTGAGGTTGATAACCGAACCAATGTAGGGGGTAAACGGGATGAGGACCTTATAAAACTTTTCAGGATCATGCAAGCTTAACTAGCAAAACTCTAGGCTCACTCATGCATGAATAGATTAAGAGCCATTCTTAAACTTATACTTCATTGATTGATCATAATTGAATTGCATTCTTGATTACAAATTTCATTCTAATTGACTGGTGTGACTGGATAACAACCTTGCAAATTAAGCTAGCATGTTTTTAATTATATATTCTATTTGATTGTGTGCTTTTACCTTACTTGGGACGAGCAAGAATTAAGTTGGGGGTGTTTGATAACTCTAAAAAAAAGCGATTTGTATCTTAATTCGGGCTCGTTGTTGGATTTTATGTGTTTATTTTCCTATTTTGTAGGTACCAAACAATCAAGAGGTATAATTGTCGGTTTGGAGCATATCGAGGTTAATTTGGAGCAAATTAGAGTTAATTTGAGCATTTGGGCCTCAAAGGAGTCAGAAGACCAAAATGCCCCTGCTTCAACGTCGCAACACTCACCTTATACAAAGTCTCGATGCTCGCATGACGCTAAAAGGCAGTAGCTTGATGTGCAGAGGAGTATTGCAACGCTACTCCCAGCGTTGCAATGCTCTGAGTTGGTCGCTATTCCCAGCGTTGCAATGCTCTGAGTTGGTCACAACGCTAGCGTTGCAACGTTTCCCTAACGCTAGTGGCTTTATTTTTCGAGTGTTACAATGTTGTTTCTAGTGTTGCAATGCTGCGAAGATTCCTATAAATAGCTCCCTTTGTCTTTAAGTCAAAATATGCTAACTTTTGGGGCTTGAACTAATGGAGGCCGAGGTTAAGCTTTAATCTTCTTCTTTTCCCTTCAGATTTTAGTATCTATAGGTTAGTTTTTCTTATTGTTTTGGGTTGTAATCAATGGATTGGATGTTTATCTCGGATTTGTCTATGAATTAAGAGGTAACTTCTATCTAATTTCTTTGAGTAAGAGCCTTATGTCTCATTTCTTGAGTTTTCTGTAATTAAATTTTGATGAACTTCTCTATGTTTTTCTTTTAAATTTGATGAATTTAGATTTGCATTTGTGTGTTGGACTGATGGCCCTATCATGATTGCATATCTCTGCTAGTTAATTTCGAGCTCGCACGTTTCCTCATAGTTCATCTATGCTTAATTTTACCTCGATAGAAATGGTTGAATGTGTATGCTTAAGATTTATAGGCTAACCTTGAATTTTGGCATTGCATGCTTAATTTAGATTCAAAGAATAAATTGGTTAATTGAAAAAGGATTTTCCTGACTTTTAATCGACGCGATTGAATCCTTATTCTTAATGCATATGTTTTTATAATTCTATATGATCGCTAAAATCCTAGTAGAATCAAGAGCATATAGTTTAATAAGGGCATGGTCTTTCTGTTGGAGTTGATGCCCTAAATCTCGTAGGTTCATATAGTTTGTAAACATTGTATGAATAAACTCATTATGTATTAATAAAATATGTGATATTTTATTCATGGTCTATAAAATATGTGATATTTTAATTGCATTAACCACAAACCAATAAACTAACATCCAAGGTTATCTTTGTAACTTAAACATGTATGTGGAGACATACAGGTGCATCATGCTTATGTGATAATCTAAATGGTCTGTAGTAGATGGATAAGGCTGGGTACCTTATCCTGGTGACACTACGAGTATGGCCCGCTTTGTAGGTATTACAATTATTGTAAAGTGCTATAAATGATGTGATCCTGATCATTCATGTATTAGACATGTGAGCAGGGATATTCTATACAAAGGAGTTTGTATAAGACTAGACCATGAAAAGTTTAGTCTCATTATATAATATTGTTCATAATAGAGACTTACATTTCATTAAGATGACCATAGGTAACACGATCTAAATCCTGAATGAGTTGTGAACTCCTGCCTATGAGGCCGATCCTTTGATTTGTATGGGCGAGAGTGGCCAAATCGTCAACTCAACAAGCCTACTATTTTGGGGATTCACCTGATTAGGGAGCTAGGAAAAGAACACAGCTACACAAGATAGAATTCATTCCTTCCCCGAAGTAGGGGTAAGTAGATAAATTTCTCCCTTAAGGACTGATTCTGGGTCTTGAACAATGTGGCGCCACACTCTCTCCTGGCTCAAGAGGGGTTTAGTCATAGTGGGACTATGATCTATTGTTTATTAGAGGGATCAGTGGTACTTAAGGAGTTAGATGTAACTACAGTGGTACTTGGTTCGAGTTCTATCTTGAAGAAGATCTTCAAGTTGTACATGATTGTTCGAGGGGAAATTCGTGAAGAAAAGATTCTTCAAAGGTATATTTCTTGAACTCTTTTCTTGTAAAAGCATGTTGTAATTTAATTTTAAATGCATATCTATTGTACATTTACTGTAAACTTTGTATTTGATAATTAATGGAATTTGGTCGATTCACTTTCGCTCAAGGTTCTCTTCATATGAGTTCCTTCAATTGGTATCGGAGTCAGGTTATAGGTTTCTGATTCCAAATTCCATTCTTATATTGAATCATTTACAGTATTGGTGGGTTTTATTATCTGCATTCTGTTTATATGATGAATGGTTGTGGATAAATTTTGTATGGATGTTTTCAGGATAGAACTCTCAGTTTAAGGCTTTCTTTAAATTTACAAAGTTGGTTTATAAGGGCCCTGTGTTTTCGGGCATTATTATTACAATTGAGTCTGTAAATTTGTTAGCTTTGAGTCACTCGTGGTGTTCCAGAGGCTTCAAAGAAGGGTTGCAGTTCGTAGTTTCGATGGAGAAGACAAAATAGAGGATCTGAATCGTGTAGCTAGAGCTAAATGATCGGGTAGCTTTTATTATGCGATCGTGTAGAATTCGCTACATGGTCATGTAGCATTTTCTAAACAATCAAATAGCTAATGCTACATGATCATGTTGTGTTGGCTATATGATCGCATAGGCGCTCGCTTGTTGAACGATCATGCAGTATTTGGATATTCGATGCATGCCTGTGTGCTACACGATCGCGTAGATTATCATGCTCATCGCATAGTCATTAGCTACGCGATCGCATATTGTTGCATACTCGACGCATGGTCCATTTACTACACGATCAACTACAAGGTGTTTTTTGAGGAGCGGTTCGGGTCGAGCGGTTCAAGGCCCGGTTCACCTGTTCCAAACCAGTTTACTCAAATTTTGTAATAGTTAGCATTTGTTTTTCCTTTTAGAGAGGTTCTATCCCGATCCATCAACTTTTAGTATAAATATACATGTGATGTATGTTTTATATTATATGTCATAATGTATGTCATATAGTTTTAAAACCCACCATAGGTTATGCATTTATTTTCATGCATCATTTTATATTATAAATGTTATAATATACTAGTATGCATGATTTAAATTACATTAAGCATGCTCATGCATCATATAATATAAGAGTTATAGTATATGTATGCATGCATTATAGCATATCCATGCATAATTTATATTATAAGTGTTATAATATATGGTTGAATGGTTGTATGGAATGTATGCTATAGCATGATTCATTACTTAGTTATATAAATGTTATATATTAGTAATGAATGAACATTGCATGAAGCATGACATTACCTAAGATTAATTTATAAATGTTATAATTAACTTATGTATGCCTATCATGCGATGGTTGGTTTTAATTGTTTCATTTATTTATAATTGTTATAATAAATGAAATTAGAATTAAAATCAATAATAAAGAGTTGCATGCAAACCTTAGGTTATAATCATTTTTTTAAAATTGTTTTAAAATATGATTGTGATAGACCGAAGATCACAATTTTAATGAGATTATATCTAAGTTTAATCTTTTAAATCGGTCTAATATGATTAAATTGATTCCTAATAAAAGATTAAATATGTAACAAATGTATCTATAAGGGACCTTTTTGTTGGGTTTTATGTCCTAAAACTCGTGGTTTGTAAACAATTAAACTTATTATGAAAATTCAATAAGTTGTTATTGAATATATGAATTGCATATTTCGTTTTAGAAATAAATCCAATAAACTAAAAGATCTATGACTATTACATGAATACTTGAACTTTATGTGGAGACATAAAAGTGGATCAGTTTCGAGTAAATAGTCAAAATGATCTATAGTATATGAATAAGGTTAGGTGCCTTATTCAGGTAATACTATCGGATGCGGCCCACTTTTTAGTTGTTACAGGGAGTTGTAAAGTGCTACAGACGAAGTGATCCTAATTCGTACATGTCATGACATGAGAAGTAGGGGCATATGTGCAATGAGTTTGTACAAGATCGGCCACAAAGTAAGCCACTTTTACTTTGTAACGTTGTTTACTATTTAAGACTGACTATTTCAAAGCGATGACCTAGTTAACTTGATCTTAATCCTGAGCTAACTATGAACTTCTGTTTATTTAGGATTATCCTTAGATTTTCATAGATGAGAGTTGGCTCAACAGCATCGGCTCAATAAAACTCCATTTCAGGGGTAAGACTGGGTAGATAACTGGAGACATAGGGCGTAAGATGGAATTCACTCCTACTCACTTTTAGGGATAGTAAAGAGGTTGTTCCCTTAAGTGCTGACTCTGGATCTTGAACAAAGGGCCCTACCATCTCATTAGCCTGAGAGGGACTCGGTTTGTTGATCGAATCATAAACCAATTATTCATTAGAGGATTAGTGGGACATAAGGAACAAGAGGTAATCTCGGGGGTAAAACAGTCATTTGATCCAACATTATTATGAACAACCTATGAAGAATTAACTTACTAATCATGGATATATCGGTGGACATAATATATCTACAGTGAGGGGAGTGCAACTCTAGGCTTTAGTGGAGTGACCCAGTAGTTAACGAATGGGGGTTAATTCGGTGTAAAGAGTTTAGCCAATTAATCTCGGATCGTTGGAGTCCACGAGGTCCCCTTACCAGCTCACAAATGGATTAGCCTTAGAGTAGCGTGATAAGTTAATTTGAAACGTTCAATTTAGAATTAAGAAAATTAGTAATTATATGTGATATAATTACGCGTTTAATTTTATAATTAAACAAATTTGGAGAATCAATTAATATTTAAATATGATTTAAATATTAAATTCATGAATAGGGATTCATGAAGGTGAAATTAGTGTCAAATTAATTTAATATTTAATATTGAATTAATTAGAATTAATTAAATTGTTTAATTAATTATTTATTATTAATTTTATTAGAAAATTAATTAATGAATTAATTTTTAAATTGATAAAGATTTCATTTTTTGAAAATATGATTTTGGAAATCAATTAGAAAATCAAAGTGAAAAAAGATGGAAAATGGAAAATCCCAAAAGTGGAAATCAATTAGAAAATCAACTCCTGTCTTTGATGAAAGTGTATTAAAGCGTTTAATGAAACTTAAATCAAAATTGTTTAATCATCAAAGACAAGAGTTGTTTTTTAGCAAATTAAACAAACACTTAGATAAAATCAGTAGCCAGATTTTTCTAAGTTAATTAACCCTCAGTAGAACACTCAGTGGGAGGAAAATGGGGTATATGATACTTCAATTTTGCCTCTATATATTTCTCCCTAAAAGTTCACACCGTGAGATCTACTTTCGACCTCGAGGCACCATGGGTGTCCTCTTAGGGGTGGCATTTGGGTAGATGAATAACAAGGTGAATGGGGAGAGTGTTTATAGTGAGTGGGATTAGGACGTGTGACAACATATCCCTCGGTCTCTCTTATTACGTTGAATAAATTTTCATGCATTGCCTCGAGGCATCGTGGGTGTCCCTCTAAAGGATGGTTGTATTGCATGACAATTTATTTGATCTCTAGAAATTGATGAGGTTGCTTTAATCTCTTGTTCCAATCGGCTTTTCCCTACGGTTGGCTCATTGGCGCGGGAATCTAGAACCTAAAATGAGGGGTTACACTTACACACAATTGTTAAGGATGTTAACAAATTCTGGACCGAACAATGGTGACTATTAGTTATAGTTACAAGGAGTTCTTTCTGTCTAATGGTTAAGAATGTCACATTTCAGTGAAGGGGCACTTGATCACCCTACGATGACTTTTGTCCTGTCTCACTAAAACATAATTGCAAAATAGATGTCACTTAGGGTACACTAGAATATCTTGCTAAAATTTGATTGATTTTCTTAAAAATGGTTTAATGCAAGTAGACTAAAATAAGTTTGTTCTTTTTCAGCAAATTTAAAATGGCTACCGCTACTCTTAGCTTACTAGCTGCCAATAAATTAATGGGCGAAAACTACGCTAGCTGGAAAAATACGATTAACACTATTTTAATCATCGATGACCTGCATTTCGTCCTAATGGAGGAGTGTCCTCCCATTCCACCTCCCAATTCTCCTCGAAACGTTCGAGAAGCATATGAGCGTTGGACAAGGGAAAATGAAAAGGCTCAAGCGTATATCTTGACAAGCCTTAATGAAGTCTTGGCCAAGAAGCATGAGCCCATGCTCACACCCCATGAGATTATGGAGTCCCTGGGGGGAATGTTCGGACAACTGTCTGCACAGCTTAGACAGACATGAAGCTCTCAAGTACACCTTCAATGCCCGTATGCAAGAGGAGGCATCTGTTCGAGAACACGTTCTCAACATGATGATCCACTTCAATGTGGTGAAGATGAATGGGTCAAGCATCGATGAGGCCAGCCAGGTAAGCATAATTCTGGAATCTTCACCTGAAAGTTTCTTGCACTTCCATAGCAATGTTGTTCTGAACAAGATTGACTATAACCTGACTACCCTGCTTAATGAGCTACAAACCTTCCAATCCTTATTGAAAGTAAGAAGAAGAAGGGTGAAACAAATGTGGCTTCATCTTCTAAAAAGTTCCACAAAGGTTCGACCTCTGGAACTAAGTCTATACCTTCTTACTTTGGCACCAAAAAGTGGAAGAAGAAGGAGGGTAGAAAGGGGAAGGTTGCTGCTAGCCTGGCAGTTGCTGCACCAAACGGTAGACAACTTGTCAGGTTGACAAAGGAAAATGTTTCCATTGCAACCAAGATGGGCACTGAAAGAAAAACTGCCCCATATATTTGGCAGAAAAGAAGAGGGCCAAACAAGGTGAATGTGATTTGCTTGTCTTGAAACTTGTTTCTTGAAGAATGATGATTCTGCCTGAATTATTGACTCTGAGGCCACTAACCATGTTTGTTCTTCATTTCAGGGAATTAGTTCCTGGCGGCAACTTGATGTTGTGAGATGACGATGCGAGTTGAAACCGGGCACGTCGTCTCAGTTGTGGTAGTGGGAGATCTCCGGTTGACTTTGCAGAACAAATTTCTCATTTTGAATGATGTATATGTAGTTTCTGACTTAAAGAAGAACTTAGTTTTTTTAAAGGGTTTGTTAGAACAATGTTATCGTTTAAACTTTTCTTTTAATAAAGTATTTATTACAAAGAATGGTGTAGATATATGTTATGCAAAACTGGAAAATAATTTGTATGTGCTCAGGCCGTTAGCAACAAATGCCTTCCATAACATAGAGATGTTTAAAACTGCGATAACTCAACATAAAAGACTTAGAATTTTTCCTAAGGAAAACGCCCAACTTTGGCACCTAAGACTAGGACACATTAATCTTAATAAGATTGAGAGGTTGGTAAAGAATGGACTTCTAAGCGAATTAGAAGAAACTTCTTTACCTGCGTGTGAGTCATGCATTGAAGGCAAGATGACTAAAAGGCCTTTTACTTGAAAAGATCATAGGGCCAAAGAATCCCTAGAACTAGTACATTCAGACCTTTGTGGTCCGATGAAAAGTTAGAGGAGGTTATGAATATTTCATCACTTTTATTGATTATTATTCAAGATATGGGTACATTTATTTAATGCAACATAAATCTGAATCTTTTGAAAAATTCAAAGAATTCAAGGCTAAATTTGAAAATGCATTAAATAGAGATTAAAACATATCGATCTAATCGAGGTGGAGAGTTTATGGATTTAACTTTCCAGAACTATATGATAGAACATGGAATAGTATTCCAACTCTCAGCACCTGGTACACCTTAGCAAAATGATGTATCATAAAGGAGAAATCGAACCCTGTTGGACATAGTTCAGTCTATGATGAGTTATAATTCATTACCTAACTCGTTTTGGGGTTAGGTAGTAGAAACTGCAACATACATCCTGAATGTGTTCCCTCTAAGAGTGTTTCCAGAACACCTTTGGAATTATGGGATGGTCGTAAAGCTAATTTATGTCATTTCTGAATCTGGGATTGGCCAACACATGAACTTGAGGCTAATCCTAAGAAATTGGAACCACGTTCAAGGTTATGCCTATTTGTGGGCTACCCCAAGGGGACGAGACATGGTTATTTCTTTGATCCTAAAGAAACAAAGTATTTGTATTGACAAATGCTACTTTTCTTAAGGAACACCACATAAGGGAGCACAGACCCAGAAGTAAAATTGTGTTGAATGAGTTTTCCAAAGAAACTACTGAATCTTCAACAAGAGTTGTTGAAGAACCTAGCACCTCAACAAGAGTTGTTGAAGTAGGTTCATCTAGTAGGTCAAATCCACCTAAAGTGTTGAGGGAACCTCGATGTAGTGGGAGGGTTGCGAAGCCACCTATTCTCTATATAGGTTTAACTGAAATCCTAGCTATAGTAGCTGATGGCAAAGTTGAGGATCCATTGTCTTACAAGAAGGTAATGAAAGATGTTGACAGAGATGAATGGATCAAAGCCATAGATCTCGAGATGGAGTCTATGTACTTCAATTCAGTATCAGATCTTGTAGATCAACCTGATGGGGTTAAACCAATAGGTTGTAAATGTATCTATAAGAGGAAACGAGGTGCTGATGGAAAGGTGCAAACCTTCAAGGCTAGACTGGTGGCAAAGGGTTATACCCAGGTAGAGGGAGTCGACTATGTGGAGACTTTCTCACCGGTTTCCCCACTTAAGTCTATCTGGATCCTTCTATCCATTGCCTCATATTATGACTATGAGATTTGGAAAATAGATGTCAAGATTGTTTTTCTGAATGGCAATCTTGAGGCATTTATATGGTGCAGCCCAAGGGATTCATAACCCAAGGTCAAGAGCAAAATATTTGCAAGCTTAATCGATCCATTTCTAGACTGCAAGCATCTCAATCTTGGAACATAAGATTTGATACTGCGATCAAATCTTATAGCCTTGATCAAAATGTTGATGAGCCTTGTGTATATAAAAAGATCATCAACAATTCAATAGTTTTTCTAGTGTTATATGTAGATGATATCCTACTCGTTAGGAATGATGCAGGTTTACTGACTATAGTTAAGAACTGGCTAGCGACCCAATTCCAAATGAAAGATTTAGGAGAGGTTTAGTTTGTTCTAGGTATTCAGATCTTTCGAATAAAAAAAAAAATGCTAGCACTTTCTCAAGTGTCGTATATTGACAAGATGCTTGTCAAGTATTTGATGCAGAACTTCAAGAGGTGTCAAAGCCCATCACACTTTATTGTCATAATAGTGGTGTTGTGGCTAATTCCTAAGAGCCTAGGAGTCATAAGCGCGGCAAGCATATAGAGCGGAAGTATCATCTCATCCGAGAGATTGTGCATCGAGGGGACGTGATTGTCAAGTGGGAGATTTTTGGGGTTGATGCCTTAAATCTCGTAGGGTTCTATACTTTGAAAACATTGTTTGAACAAACTCATTATGTATTTAATAAAATATGTGATATTTTATTCATTGTCTATAAAATATGTGATATTTTAGTTGCATTAACCACAAACCAATAAACTAAATTCCAAGGTTATATTTGTAACTTAAAACATGTATGTGGAGACATACAGGTGGATCATGTTTAAGTGATAACCTAAATGGTCTGTAGTAGATGGATAAGACTGGGTACCTTATCCTGGTGACACTACGAGTATGGCCCACTTTGTAAGTGTTACAATAGTTGTAAAGTGATACAAATGATGTGATCCTGATCATTCATGTATTAGACATGCGAGTAGGGATATTCAATACAGAGGAGTTTGTATAAGACCAAACCACGAAAAGTTTAGTCTCATTATATAAAACTGTTCATAATAGAGACTTACATTTCACCAGGATAACCATAGGTAACACGACCTTAATCCTGAGCGAGTTGTTAACTTCTACCTATTGGGGTTTGTGCCCTAAAGTCTCGTGTCCTATAATTTGTAAACAACTTTGTAAGAACACTTGTGATGTATAATATATATGATATTTACTTCACTTCTTGACTTTACCGCAAACCAATAAACTTAATATCCCTGGTTGTCTTTATGTAACTTAAGCATGTATGTAGTGACATACAAGTGGATCATGTCTTAAGTGATAACCAAAATAGTCTGTAGTATATGGATATAGGAGGGAAACCTTATCCTAGTAACACTACAGATGTGGCCCACTTTGTGGAATTGTTATAAATGTTGTGACTTGTCACAGATGGTCGATCCTGATCATTCGTGTAGTGGACATGCGAGCGGGGGCGTCTTATACAAAGAGTTTATATAAGACCTGACCTTGAAATGTTAATGTCTTGTCATATAACTCTGTTCATGACTGAGACTTCACTTTACTAGGATGACTTTAGGTAACATGACCTCAATCCTGAGTGAGTTGGGAACTCCTGCCATTGAGGGTGGTCCTTTGATTTTCATGGGTGCGAGTGGCCAGAGCGCCGACTCAAACCTACCATATTAAGGATTCGTCTGATTTGGGAGCTGGGAACTCAGCTTCACAAGATAGAGTTCACTCCTTCCCTAAAGTAAGGGTAAGTAGATAGATTGATCTCTTAAGGGCTGATCCCGGGACTTGAACGATGTGGCGCCACGCACCTTCTCATGGCCCGAGAGGTGTTCACACATAGTAGGACTATGTTGTATTGTTAATTAGAGGGATCAATGGTACTTAAGAAGGAAGATGTAATTACAGGGGCAAAACGGTAAATTGGCCTACTGTAATTATGAGCTTCTGTGAAGGGTCATCGTACTGATGATTGGTTATATCCAATGGACATAGAAAAATATATCTATGACAAGAAGAGTTCAATTGTCGGTCTTTAGTGGAATGCCTGGTAGTTAACGGATGGTGGATATCATGACTAAAAAATTTAGTCAGCTATTCACGTACCGTTAGAGCTTCAAGCCATAAGTCCATAAAGTCCCCTTAGTAGCTTAGATACAAGTTGAGAGTCAGTTTTTGGGTCAATTTGAAATTTTCAAATTGATAAGAGGGAGTTCGATTATATATGATATATCTGAAGGAGTTAATTAAATATGATATATATAAATTTATGTATGAGATACATTAATTTGGAGGAAATTGGATATAAATATGATTTATATCTAGTGGAGGAAAAATACTATAATTAATATATGATATTAATTTATATGTTATGAATAGGATGAGATCACATTCATTGGACGGTTAAAAGGGAAATGGGACGACGTCTCTTCTGTTTTAATAACGAGCGAGTGAGGTGAAAGATCACTTTGAGATGCATAAATAGCTGACAGTGTGTTAAGCATGAGATGTGCTGACATTGTGTTAAAGAGTGTGTCATCGCTTAGAAAATGAGTGCCTATACGATAGTGCCTGCACGATTGCTTACCTATACGATATTGCTAAGCGATCGCTTACCAATTACATCTTCGCAAGCTATTTACTAAACGATCGTTTACCTTTTTCTAAGCAATCGTTTAGCTCTCGATATTTACTAAACAATCGTATAGACGATCGCTTAGATTTTCCTACACGATCGTTTAGACGATCGCTTACCCTTTCCTACACGATCGTTTAGACTATCGCTTACTTCTTCCTATACGATCGTATACGTCACCTAAACGATCAAGTATCTAGTCTATGCAATAGACGGGTTCATCTCTCACTTGCTTGATCGTTGTGTACGATCTCTCTTCCTCCTCCTCTCTACCAAATCCGAACAAAGCCCACACTTTGGATTCTCACTCCAAGAATACTAAGGGCTCTGAGTGGTTGTGTCATCTCTATTTCCTTCTGTTTGAGTGGTGATTGTTCGAGGTAGACGATTGGGGTTTAGACTTGCTGTCAAGAAGAAATCTTCAACTGGTATGATCTCTTGATCTCTTTAGCATTCTGAATGCATATTAATACGTTTGAATGTATATGTGGTTGTTCTATCACAATGAATTGGAATGATCTGCTTCCGTTCGTAGGTACTCTTGAATACGAGTTCCTTCACTACCTATGAGGGTGGTCCTTTGATTTGTATGGGTGAGAGTGGCCAGATCACCGACTCAAAAAGCTTACAATTTTGGGGATTTGTCTAATTGAAGAGTTGAGAACACAGTTACACAAGATGGAATTCACTCCTTCCCCGAAGTAGGGATAAGTATGCTCCCTTAAGGGCTGGTTCCGGGTCTTAAACAATGTGACGCCACACACTCTTCTGGCCCGAGAGGGCTTTAATCATAGTGGGACTATGATCTATTGTTCATTAGAGGGTTTAGTCAAATGGTAATTTGGTTTAGCTGTACTTACGAGTAATTTATGAAGGGTCATGTACTGTTGACTGGTTATATCCAATGGATGCAGAAATATATCTGTAGTACGAAGAGTGCAGTTGTCGGTCTTTGGTGGAGTGCCCGACAGTTAACGAATGGTGAATAATGTAATTAAAGAGTTTAATTAATTATTCATGTACCGTTGGAGCTTCAAACTACAAGTCTATGAGATCCTCTTGGTAACTCAAAAAAATTTAGTTGAGAATCAATTTTTGGATTAATTTGAATTGTTAAAATTAATAAAGGGATTTAATTATATATAATATAATTAAAGTGTTTCGATTATATATGATATAATTGTCATAATGTATTTGATACATTATAGCTTAATGGGAGGAAATAAATATTTGAATGAGATTCAAATATATTTTCTATGAATGTGATTCATAGTTGTTAAATTTAATATAAATATGATTTATATTAAATGCCATATAATAGAGAAAAGAAACTATAGTTTATATTGTATGTGATACAAAATTAAAACTATAGGTTATATATTATATTTGATATAACATAAAATTTAATATAAATATAATATGATAAGTTAGTTATCGTATTTATTTATATTATAGTATTATTATTTGAATAGTATGGAAGGGAGTTACAACTCTCTTCCCCATCTTTTCTCTCCACTCACATTAGTGGGTGGTGGTTATCTTTTATGGTAAGAGGAATAAAAGAAAAATTATTTTTCTTCTTCCTCAACGTTTTTTCTGCCAGTGTGTTGAACGATTGAGTGAAAAGTACATAAGTGTTATGTGAGTTTGCCTTGTGAGAAAGAGTGCTCAATCTTCTTCCTCCTCCATATTAATCTTCCCCTCTAAACCAAAATAGTCAGAGCCCACCACTTCTGGGTTCTCACTCTAAGAATATCGAGGATTCTATTTTGGTAGTGTCCAATTTTGGTTCGAGTTCTATCTTGAAGAAGGTCTTCAAGTTGTACATGACTGTTCGAGGGAAATTCGTGGAAAAGATTCTTCAAAGGTAATATTTCTTGAACTCTTTTCTTGTAAAAGCATGTTGTACTTTAATTTTAAATGCATATCTATTGTATATTTACTGTAAACTTTGTATTCGATAATTAATGGAATTTGATCGATCTGCTTCCACTCAAGGTTCTCTACATACAAGTTCCTTCACTTTCCAACCTTAATTAATAATTATGACGCTTGATTGATTTCGATTTAACTGATTGTTAGCCTTTGTAGAGATTAGTTAAGTTGAATCGATTTGATAGTCGTGCATGCATAGAATTGAATGTTCATTTAATTTTCGATTTCCATGATAGAAATTGCATAGGAAACTCTCTCTTGCTCTTAAGCGGCATTTACCATTTACCACTTTAGTGAGAAAAATAAATTAATGAAACAAATCACGCTTTCTTGCAGATCGACTCGGACTTACCACTGTTGCTACGTCTTTGTAGTGATAGTAGTAGTTTGGTAATTATAAATTTTCTTTTGATCAAGTTTGAGGCTTATTAACGATGTAGGTCTTGAGCCTGTCACCTGACATTATATTTAGCAAGAAACTTAGAAATGATACGGTTAAGAAAATGCATACCTTCACCACTTTTTAGTGCCCTTGGCATCCCAAAGCACGAAATGTTTCTGGTTAAAAACTTTGAAACGGTCACCACATCATTTTTGGCACATGCTACTACTTCAACCCATTTGGATACATAATCCAATGCTACTAAGATGTATTATTGTCCACAAGACTGAGGAAAAGGCCCCATAAAATCAATGCTCCAAACATCGAAATAGTTCAACTTCTAGTATGTTGTTAAGTCGCATTGCATCCCTTGAAGAGATATTACTCGTGCGTTGGTATGGGTCACACTTCATTACATATTCCTTTGCATCTTTGAAAAGCGTGGGCCTGAAATACCCACACTAAAGAACTTTAGCAGCAGTTTTTTGTCCTTCAAAGTGACCCCTATAAGGAGAGTCATGACATTTAGCTAGGATGCATTGCATTTCAACTTCGGGGACGCATCGATGCATGATGAAATCTGGGCCTTGTTTGTATAAAAACGGTTATCCCAAGAATAGAATTTGCTGTCATGTGCAAGCCATTTCTTTTGTTGGCCATTGAAGTCTTCAGGGAACTATTTTATGTTTAAGCAATTGACTATGTCTGGGTACCATGTTTCTTCTCCTCAAATATAAGTATGTATTTGTCAGGGAACGCACCTCGAATCTCAGCTTGTCCCAGTTGTGTCTCTTTGTTCCAATCTTGACAGGTGATTGGCCACATAGTTCTCAGTACCTTTTCTATTTTTAATTTCTACATCAAACTCTTGTAGCAACAGCACCCAACAAATCAATCTGAGCTTTGCGTCCTTCTTGCCCATCAGGAACTTAATAGCGAAGTGACCTGTGTAGATTATGATGGGAATGATTCCCTAAACTCTCGTGTCCTGTAGTATGTAAACACAGTTTTGTATGAACACTTGTGATGTATAATATGTGATATTTTCTTCACTACTTGTCTTTGAACATTGGATGTTTTATTTGCTTTACCACAAACTAATAAACTAAAATCCCTGGTTGTCATTATGTAACTTAAGCATGTATGTGGAAACATACAAGTAGATCATGCCTTAAGTGAGAATCAAAATGGTCTGTAGTATATGGATATAGGAGAAAAACCTTATCCTGGTAACCCTACGGATGCGGCCCGCTTTGTAGAATAGTTACAAGTGTTGTGACTTGGTACAGATGGTCTGATCCTGATCATTCATGTGGGGACATGCGAGTGGGGGCGTCCTATACAAAGAGTTTGTCTGGGTACCATGGTTTCTTGTCCTCAAATCTAAGTATGCATTTTTCAGGGAACACACCTCGAATCTCAACTTGTCCCAGTTGTATCTCTTTGTTCTCCAATCTTGACAAGTGATTGGCCACATGGTTCTTAGTACCTTTTCTATTTTTAATTTCTACATCAAACTCTTGTAGCAACAGCACCCAGCAAATCAATCTAAGCTTTGCATCCTTCTTGCCCATCAGAAACTTAATAGCGGAGTGATCTGTGTAGATTGTGATGGGAATGATGCCCTAAACTCTCGTGTCCTGTAGTTTGTAAACACAGTTTTGTACGAACGCTTGTGATGTATAATATGTGATATTTTCTTCACTACTTGTCTTTGAACATTGGATGTTTTATTTGCTTTATCACAAACCAATAAACTAAAATCCCTGGTTGTCATTATGTAACTTAAGCTGTATGTGGAAACATACAAGTAGATCATGTCTTAAGTGAGAACCAAAATGGTCTGTAGTATATGGATATAGGAGGGAAACCTTATCCTAGTAACCCTACAGATGTAGCCCGATTTGTAGAATAGTTACAAGTGTTGTGACTTGCTACAGATGGTCTGATCCTGATCATTCATGTGAGGACATGCGAGCGGGGGCGTCCTATACAAAGAGTTTGTATAAGACCTAACCACAAAGTATTAACATTTCGTTATATAATATCGTTCATGACAGAGACTTCATTTCACTAGGATGACCATAGGTACATGACCTCAATCCTAAGTGAGTTGGGAACTTCTGTCTTTGAGGGCGGTCCTTTGATTTGCATGGGTGCGAGTGGCCAAGTCGCCGACTCAAACCTACCACTTTGGGGATTCATTTGATTTGGGAGCTGGGAACTCAGCTACACAAGATGGAATTCACTTCTTCCCCGAAGCAGAAGTAAATAGATAGATTTCTCCCTTAAAGGATGATTCCGGGGCTTGAATGATGTGATGCCACATACCTTTTCATAGACCAAGAGGTGTCCACACATAGTAGGACTATGTTGTATTGTTCATTAGAGGGATCAGTGGTACTTAAGCAGTTAGATGTAACTACAGGAGCAAAACAACAAATTGTCCCAGTATACTTACGAGCATCTGTGAATGGTTATCGTACTGTTGATTGGTTATATCCGACGAACACATAAATATATCTGTGGTAAGAAGAGTTCAGCTGTCGTTTAGTGGAATGCCTGGCAGTTAACAGATGCCAGATCTCGTGGCTAAAGAGTTTAGTCAGCTATTTACGTACCGTTGGAGCTTTAAGCCATAAAGGTCCTCTTGGTAACTCAATGGATTCAAGTTGAGAATCAGTTTTTGGGTCAGTTTGAAATGTTCAAATTGACAAGAGGGAGTTCGATTATAAATGATATGATTGACTTTATGTACGAGGCACATTAAATGGAGGAAGATGGATATAAATATGATATATATCTAGTGAGGGAGAAAACACTATGGTTTATATGTAATATTAAACTATAGGTTAATGAATATAATATGATTATATTTATTTTTTTAAATTTGGACAATTATAGGATAATTATGCCCGGTGTTTTCTCCGTAACCGTGTGTTAGTGGGAAGTTTCAACCTGTTTTCATAACTGAAGAATAAAATGAAAATCGTTTTCATTTTGCAAAAGATCACGTAATTCGCTCATGCATGGTGTATAATGCCTATCGCTAAGCTAACCGAGAGATTATACGATAGCTCGAAGTTACTACATGATTGTATATAAGTGCGCATCTTTCTAAACGATCGCCTAAGTTTTACTAAATGATCGTCTAGCGTCAAGCGTTTACTAAACGATCGTCTATACGATCGCAACCTTTTTCCTACACAATCGTATACCTTCTTCTAAACGATCAAGCATTTTTTATATGATAGACTCTGCCCTTCTCCCACTTGCTTGGTCGTTGTATATGATCTTTATATCCTCCTCCCCTCTACCAAATCCCAAAAGAGCCCACTCTTTGCATTCTCACACCAAGACCAGGGTTCCAAGTGGTGGTGTCATCCTCATTCTTCTGTTCGTGTGGAGGCCGTTCGTGAGTAAACGACCGGTGGTGTTGGAGGACGATTACTTGGACATTCCAACAAAATCTAGAGAAGTAGTCCTTGTTCAAAAGAATGAGTTTTGCTGAAGAATGAGTCTTCAACTGGTATGTATTCATTCTCTTATTGTTTATTTGGAAAAAGCATGCCGGTAATTTGTAGTATAAAGCATATCTGTTCTATTAGAATGTAAATGCGGTAATTCTATCATAATGTATTTGGAACGATCCGCTTCCGCTCAGAGGTACTCTTGTATAAGAGTTCCTTCAGATTGTTGATGACGCATCAACTAGATGAGCTCTGAATTTTTCAATGGAGAACACTACCGCTAACATTTCTTTTTTCGTAGTGGTGTAATGTTCATGGGACTCATTCAATGTCTTCGATGCGTAAGAAATGAGGTGTATTAAGTTTCCCTTTTTCTGACCCAACATGGCTCTAACTGCTACATCACTTGCTCACACATTAGAATGAACAGTTGCGTCTAGTCTCGGGCTATTAATATCGAAGCAGCAGTTAACACATACCTTAAAATCTCGAATGCGTTGGGCCAATCTTCATCGAATATGTAGGGTCTGTTTAACTCTAACAATGCGCTTAGTCATCGCGCGATTTGAGAAAATCATAAACCTTCGATAAAAGCCTGCATGTTTTAACAAACTCCTTAAAGCTTTAACATTGGCAGGCAGAGGCAGTTTGGCTATGACATTAATTTTTGCTTCGTCCACTTCCAATCCCGCTTTGGACACCTTGTGTCCTAGAACAACACCTTCAATCACAATAAAGTGTCAATTTTCCCAGTTCAGCACCAAGTTTGTTTCCTCACATCGAGCGGAGATAACCTCTAAATTGTTTAAGCAGGTTTGATAGGAGTCCCCAAAACTGAGAAGTCATCCATAAATATTTTAACAAATTGCTCAAGGAAGTTAGAGAAAATTTCCACCATGCACCTTTGAAAAGTTCCTAGTGCGTTGCATAGCTCGAAGGGCATGCGTCGGAATGCAAATGTCCCAAAGGGGCATGTGAAAGTTGTTTTATTCGGGTCTTCTGAAGCAAGAAGGATCTGGTTGTATCCTGAGTATCCATCTACGAAACAATAAAGTTCTTTGCCAGTCAGTCGATCGAGCATTTGGTCAATAAAAGGAAGGGGAAAGTGGTCTATCTTGGTCGCTGCATTGAGTTTTCTATAGTCCATACATATGTGCCATCCTGTGACAGTTCTGGATGGGATGATTTTATTGTTGCTATTGACTATTACAGTGGTGCCTCCCTTTTTGGGGATGCATTGTATTAGGCTCACCCAGCTACGGTCAGAAATGGCGTAAATTACCCCTACGTCGAGCCACTTTTTAATTTCTTTCTTTACCACTTCTTTCATAACAGGATTTAGCCTGCGTTGAGGCTCGATTGATCCGGTTTTCCCTTCTTCCAATCGAATCTTGTGCATACAATATGAAGGGTTGATTCCTCAAATGTCAGCCATTGTCCAGCCAATTGCATGTGTATGCTTCTTTAATATCTACAAAAAAGAGAGCTTGTTAGGCTGAGAAAGATTAGTTGGAATAATAACAGGCAAAGTATTATTAGGTTCAAGAAAAGCGTATTTTAAATGGTTAGAGAGATTTTTTAAATCGAGCGTTGGTGGCTCATCTAGGGAAGGACGCGCTGGTTTCGTCTACCGCTCATCCAGACTTAGCAGCTCAAATCTTCTTATAGTTTCACCCAACGTGTGGACCTCACAAACTTGGTCCATTTCTTCTTCAGGCAGTATAGTTGAGTCGATACGTTGACATTACTTTGCATCATCTAGGAATTTTAATGCGTTCAACACATTGAATTTAACTTCCTGATTGTCTACACACATGGTCAATTCCCCCTCATGCAGGTCTATCAAAACTTTTTCGATAGCAAGGAATAGGTGTCCGAAGATTATTGGAACATCCTGATCAACCTCATAGTCTAAGACGATGAAGTCCATCGAAAATATAAATTTGTCAACCTTTACCAAGACATCTTCGAAATTTCCTTCAGGGTATGTGATAGACCTGTCAGCAAGTTGAAGCATTACAAAAATAGGTTGAGCTTTACCAATTCCAAGTTTCTTGAAGATTGAGAGGGGCATTAGGTTAATACTTGCTCCAAGATCACACAACGAATTCCCTACATCTATTCTTCCAATTGAACAAGGAATGGTAAAACTGCCAGGATCCTTCTGCTTTTTAGGAATGTTGTTGTTGATCAACGCAATACACTCCTTTGTTAATGCTACTGCTCCCAATTCACTGATTTTTCTTTTCTTCGTTAAGACATCCTTCAGGAATTTTACGTAGCTTGGCATCTGTTCTAGTACTTTTATGAGGGGAATGTTGATATGTGAAACTTGTAGAAATATAAGTTATTCTGCCTGTTTTATCTTATACAATTAGGAAAAAGCTTTGAAAATGCGACGATTTGCTAAGAAAATTCATAAAAATAATTGCAACATGTGATCGCACACTCTCAACGCCTCATTTGTCTATTTTAAAGCTAAATCATTTTGTTTAAGTGCAGAATGTCTGCTGACATAATCAAATGAGAAATCTCAACGCTTACTCATGATTGCATAACTAAACAAGTTGGTGACTCCAGTCGGTGAGACATGGCGCAACACTTGGTGGTGGAGGTCAAATCAAAGATTGAGTTGGTGGTTGATAAGAAAGCTTCGTTGCAGAGCCAATGAACTTCTGACGCACAGCAGGTGGCGTATCAGGGTATGGAATTTAATGCACCTTATCAACACAATCATAAGCAAGAGAAGAAAAGCTATCCTCATCGTCTATAAATAGCCATGAAATCACCATGCAAAAGAGGAAAGAACTTGCTAAGAAAAGAATTAATCATACAAAATTTTTCAAATGAGCCCTTTCTCTTACATCCATTCAAAAACATTAGTGAGAGCTTCGGTTTCCTGTGGGAGTAAAAGAGAAACTCCATCTTTCAATACATATAGTGAAGAATTCATTGAGGAAGCCGAGAGAAACAAGAAATTTTTGGGAATGTCCTAAACTCGCAATTCATAAATATTGTTAACATATTCTATTTATCAATAAAAGTATTATTGAGTATTTTTTTTCAATAAATTGTTATTGGTATTGCATTCTATCATAAAAATCCAATAAATGAATCCACGACTATAATATGAATACTTTAACTTTATGTGGCAACATAAAAGAGGATCTAGTTTTAGTATATAGCCAAAATGGTCTATAAGTATATGGATGAGATTGGGTACCTCATCCTGGTGACACGATTGGATGTGGCCTATTTTGTACATTGATACAAATGATGTGAGTGGGGACATCCTATACAATGAGTTTGCATAAGACAGAACTTTGAAATAGTCACTTTTGTTTATAACGACCTTTTACTGTTAAAATTGACTATTTCAAATTTAAACCTTGTTAGACATGGTTCGTTTGATGATGAGTTATGCTCAGTTACCTCATTCGTTTTGGGGATATGCTATACAGAATGTCGTATATATTCTGAACATGGTTCCCACAAAAAGTGTTTCAGAAACATCGTATGAGTTATAGAGAGGATATAAAAGTAGTTTATGGCACTTCTGAATCTGGGGATGCTCGACACACGTGTTGGTGCAAAACCCTAAGAAATTGGAACAACGTTCAAAATTATGCATATTTGTACGATACACTAAAGAAACAAAAGGTGAATTGTTCTATGATCCCCAAAAAGATAAAATATTTATATCGACAAATGCTACATTCTTAGAAGATCATATTAGAAATCATCAACCTCACAATAAACTAGTATTGAATGAAATGACCAAAGATATTATAGATAAATCTACAAAAGTTGTTAATCAAGTTGGTCCATCAACAACAGTTGTTGTCCCATCACATCCTTCCCATGAGTTAAAAATGCCTCGACGTAGTGGGAGGGTTTTTCATCAGCCTGAATGCTACATGGGTTAAACAGAAACTCAGGACATCATATCTGATGATGGCCTAGAGGATCCATTAACCTTTAAACAGGTAATGGATGATGTTGACAAGGAACAATGGATAAAAGCCATGGACATGGAAATGGAGTCAATGTACTTCGATTCTATCTGGGAATTTGTAGATAAACCACATGGGGTTAAACCTATAGGTTGTAAATGATCTACAAGAGAAAGCGAGACCAAGCTAGCAAGGTGCAAATCGATAAAGCCAGACTTGTGGCAAAAGGTTTTACCCAAAGGGAGGGGGTTGACTATGAAGAAATCTTCTCTCCTTTTGCCATGATAAAATCAATTAGAATACTTTTATCCATTGCCACATATTATGACTATAAAATATGGCAAAATGGATGTCAAGACAGCTTTCTTGAACGACCATCTTGACAAAAGTATTTTCATGTCTCAACCAGAAGGGTTCATTGAACAGGGTCAAAAACAAAAGGTTTATAAGCTTAAAATATCCATTTATAGGTTAAAACAAGCTTCTAGATCCTGGAATATAAGATTTGACATTGCAATCAAGTCTTATGGCTTTGAACAGAATGTTGATGAACATTATGTATACAAGAAAATAGTAGTCAACAAAACTGTAGCTTTCTTGGTCCTTTATGTTGATGATATCTTGCTCATTGGGAATGAGACAAGTTTTCTTGCTGACATAAAGAGATGGTTAGCATCACAATTTCAAATGAAAGATTTGGGAAATGCTCAATATATTCTTGGGATCCAAATTTTTCGGAATTGCAAGAACAGAACCCTAGCACTATCTCAAGCATTTTATATTGACAAGATGTTATCAAGGTATAATATGCAAAATTCCAAAAAGGGGTATATTACCTTTTAAACAAGGAATTCATTTGTCAAAGGAACAGTGTCCTAAGACGCCTCAAGAAGTTGAGAAAATGAAAAGAATTTCATATGCTTCAGCAGTTGGGAGTTTGATGTACGTTATGTTGTGTACACGTCCTGGCATATGCTTTGTAGTAGGAATCATCAGCAGGTTCCAATCTAACCCTAGACACATTCATTAGACTGCTGTCAAGAACATCCTCAAGTATTTTCGGAGAACGAGGGATTATATGCTTATGTATGGGCCTAAGGATTTGATCCTTATGGGATACACTGATTCTGATTTTCAAACTGATGTAGATTCTAGGAAATTTATTTCATGATCAGTTTTCACTCTTAACAGGGGAGCTATAGTGTGGAAAAGCATCAAACAGAGTTGTATAGCTGACTCCACGATGGAAGCAAAATATGTAGCTATATGCGAAGCAGAATATGTAGCTGCATATGAAGCAGTATGGCTATGCAAGTTCCTGTCAGATTTGGAAGTAGTTCCAAATATGCATATGCCCATTACCCTATATTGCGATAACAGTGGTGGAATTGCCAATTTTAAGGAACCAAGAAGTCAAAAGTGTGAAAAACATATCAAAAGAAAGTACCATCTTATTAGAGAGATAGTACGCCGACGAGACATGATAGTCACAAAGATAGCCTCAGAAGACAACCTTGCTGATCCTTTTACGAAAGCCCTCTCAACTAAAGTATTTGAGGGCCACCTGGTCGAACTAGAACTATGGGCATCATAATCTAGGGCAAGTGGGAGAATGACAGGGTATTTTGGATGCCCTAGTTTATTGTATTTTCTCTCTATTTTTCTCAACATTGTAAACATTATATATTTGTGTATTTGTATCTCATTGGAGTATTAGTCCAAGTGGAAGATTGTTGGGAATGTCATAAGGTTCCTCTACTAGCTCGTAAAATTATATCTTGGATTACTGAGTTGAGCGGATTTGAAATATTCAAATTCGAAATTAAGGTTTTGAATTTGAAGTGTTCAAATTAAATTAGGATTTTAATTAATTGTATTTGATGCAATTAAAACATTTATTTTTGTGAAAAATCAACAAAAGTGGAGAGTTTAAAAATATTTAAATGTTGAATTAAATATTAATAACATGAATAGGATTTATGTCTAATTAGATGATTGATTAATTTAATATTTGATGATAAATTATCATTTAATTAATTAATTAAATTAGTTTAATTAATTATTTAAATAAATAAAACATTGTTTCATTTATTGAAATTCAAATTTAGATTTGAATTTACAATGTATATATATATATATATATATATATATACATAATTTTACTAGAAATTAAATGGAATTTTTTAAAAAAAAATTGGAAAATTGGAGAAATGAAAATTCCACTCCAAGTTTTTCCTTCATTTGGAGTAGCTTCACCCAAATAAGCCATATTTTCCACTTGCTTAGTGCTAACTGAAGTGTCAATTAGCAACTAAGTAAGTATTTACATGAATAGAGTTGATAAATAAGTTGAACTTCAGCTCTAATTAATTCATGCTGCTGGCAAAAAGCTGAAACCCTCTTTCCATTTCTCAAACCCTCTCCAACCCTTCACATAATTGACTCCAATTCTGAGTTCCACTTCTCAAATCCAAGTTAGAGGATGTAGAGAAGCTCTTTGTGGTGGTTCACTGAAGTTTTGGATTCAAATTCACGGAAAGAAGCAAACATCAAAGGTGATTATATTCTTGAAACCTACTTTAGCATAAAACTATTTTTTACATGCTTTTAGAACTCAAATTAAATGTAATTAGAGTGCTTTTTTATTCCAATTTCTTCTACTACATGTTAGTTTACTCTATCAGAAATTGTGCACCACGACTTGACTCCCTTTCCCTATTCTCTATCTTAAGGTGTATTTGTATTGTTTAAGCGTTGTAAAGACTCATTTCTTTAATATGAATACATATTCATTTCAACTCTCATTCGTACTCTCTTTATTCATTATGAGCAGCTAAATCCTTCATGGGTTGAGAAGCATCTAGTTAACATGAACTAAGTAATATTTAAATCATGCAATTTACTTGTTTTATGTATGCCAGATGAAATACTTTGATAACTCGGAAGATTACCCTATGTAGATTAAATCTCAGTTTGAGAAAATTAGAGATTTAGAACTCATAAAACAAGAAGAGAGGTTCCTTAGAAACAAGTAACATTTTTTGCATTATACACTCATTGCATGCATCCTAGAGATTGGATAATGTGGCTATGTACACTGAGAAGTGTAAGTTCTAATCATGAGTGCATCACGTGAATGCATGAATTATATATTCACTTAGGAATTGTTAGCGAATATTCTTCTCAACCCTGTCATCACATATCTACATTTCACAACCATCGCATTTATTGTTTCACTCAAAGACCCCCTCCCCTTCTCCCCACCCCCCCCCTCCTGCCATCGCATATAACTTAGTTTTAAGTAATATAAAAAATCAATCTGATTTGTAATCAATTGCGTCAAGATCAAAGCTTTAGACTTTAATTGCATACTTGTAAAGCAATCCCTGAGTTCAACCTTGGACTTACCAGGACTCTAGTTGAGCTTGCACTTGGGTTCAATTAGATAAAACAGTGCATTATAGCCTCATAATTATTATTCATTTCATCAAGTTTTTGGCACTGCTACCGGGGATTGCGGTAACTAAGTGTGCTAAGACTACTGTTTTTTATCTTGGTAGACCTCGATTATTGGAGTATTGCACCTTGACTGCGAGAAAGGTGCAAACGTTCTATGAGTGAAGGGTCCACACTTGAGCTTATATATGACCCATAAATTGAAAGAAATTTTCGCAGAAAGTAGAGAGAAAACCGAAGAAAATGATAGAATAGAGCTTAAAGGATGGCAGAACAGAAAAATCCTCCGAAAGTGCCACGAGCAGTGATCAACAATGAAGATGATGCACTTGCCAACCCGTTTCTATTGGCAAACAATTACAATAGACCTATTAGGATTATGCATCACCTAACTTGTATTATTTCTCACCAAGAATCATGCAACTAGCCTTGAATGGGACTAGATTCGAAATGAAGGTTGTAATGCTTCAAATGATTCAAACAGCTGGTCAGTTTGGAGGAAGGCACGGAGAGGATCCCCAGGCCCATCTAAGAAGTTTTATTGAAATCTACAACACACTTGTATTCCCTAACATCACCCTAGAGGAAGTAGAACCTCATTCTTTAGAGGTATGCCCACGCAATCCACAATCCGTCTACTTTATCAAGAATAACCCTTATTCCAATATCTACAATCTCGATTGGCGAAATCATCCTAACTTTTCATGGGGTGGTAATTAACAACAGCAAGCTAATTTGCACAACGCCCAAAGAAATGGACCGCCTGTGTTGTTACACCCCCTCCCGAGCCTACCTTTAGAACCCAAAAAGAGGCATGAGGACAGCAGATATCACCCTTTTTGTGATACCTACTGCCCATCTGAACCTTTTTTACTCATTAACCTTTAAGCCAAGGATATAAACAACAACTGTTTGGCTAAACTCATTTTATCACAAATAGTATAATGCTTACATAACTCCCAGACTTAACTACAAAGTTTACAACAACAACTTAGAACCGGAAGTGTCACTGTGACATGGCATACCTTGACCTTAGTAGCACCTTAGAACTCCTCATCTTTCGCTACCTGGGAAGAAAAACATAAAAGAAAAGAATGAGCTTCAAGAAGCTCAGTGAGTGGTAACAACATAACAAGTCTCTTTCAACTTATAGCAAATAAAAGCATATCACATTACGAGGTCAACATCAAAACCTCAACCTCAAATGAGTCTGTTCTCAACCCTACCTACACACACGGTAGATAGTTAAACTGATACTACTCATAAATGTATACTCTCATGTGTTCCCTATGTGCACATAGATCCCCGCTTTGTTGGGTTTTATATCCTAAAACTCACAGCTTGTAAAAGATAAACATATTCTATAGTCAATAAACTTATTATTGATTCTATAAATTACATACGTAAAAGTTTAAATCCAATAAACTAAGATCCACGACTATTATTTGAATACTTGAACTTTATGTAGAGACATAGAGATGGATCAAGTTCGAATAAATAGCTAAAATGATATAAAGTACATGAGTAAGTTTGGGTACCTTATTCTGGTAACACTATTGGATGCGGCCTACTCTATAGCTGTCACAAGTTGTTGTAAAGATACTACAAACGAAGTGATCCATATTCGTTCATGTATTGACATGAGGAGTGGGGGCGTCCTATGCAATGAGTTTGCATAAGATTGAACTAAGAAATAAGTCACTCTTACTTTATAACATTGTTTACTGTATAAGATTGACTATTTCACTTAGATGACCTAGGTAACTCAATCTTAATCCTGAGCTAACTATGAAGTCCTGTATATTTGGAATTATCCTTAGATTTGCATAGGAGAGGGTTGGCTCAATAGCGCCAACTCAATAAGCCTCCCATTTCATGGGTAAGACCAGGTAGATAACTGGGCACATAGGGTGCAAGACGGAATTCACGTCTACCCGATTTAAGGATAGGAGAAAGATTATTCTCTTAAGTACTAAATCCAGATATTGAACAAGGGGCCCCATCCTCTCACTAGGCTGAAAGGGATCTAGTTTAGTGACTGGATCACAAACCAATTGTTCATTAGAGGATCAGTAGGAACTTAAGGAACAAGACGTAATCTCGGGGGTAAAATAGACACTTGATCCAGCTATTATTACGAACAACCTATGAAGGGTAGACTTACTAATTATGGTTAAACCATGTGGACATAATATATCTACAATGACGGGAGTGCAGGTATGGGCTTTAGTAGAGTGACCCATTAGCTAATGAATGGGGATTAATAAAGTGCAAAGAGTTTAGCCAATTAATCTCGAATCGTTGGAGCCCATGATCTATAGGTCCATGAATTCCCCTTACTAGCTCGTAAATGGATTAGTTTTAGAGTAACGTGATAAGTTAATTTGAAACGTTCAAATTAGAATAAACAGAATTGGAGAATTAATTAAATATTTAAATATGATTTAAATATTAAATTCATGAATAGAGATTCATGAAGGTGGAACTTGTATAAAATTAATTTAATATTAAATTAATTATAATTAATTAAATTGTTTAATTAATTATTTAATCAATAATAATTTAATTTTTGAAATTAAGTTGATTTTGAAAATCAATAATGAAATTAGAAATTGGGGAAAACACAAACTTTGGAAATTTGGATTTCTCTACCATCATTTTAGTAGTTCACTCAAAACCCATTTAAGTTTTTGCTTCAATCTTCCAAGCATGAAATGCTCTCCATGCAGTCTTCTTCATTGCATGTTTGTTCTGTAATAAACAGAGAAGATTGAAGTGAAAATCATGCATGTAAATTGTTTGAAATTGTTGAAGTTTTGTTGAAAACTTGAGAGGTTAAATAAGTGTTCTTAAAGCTTCTACAGTGAGCTTCTTCTCCAAATTCCCTTCATTCAAACTTATTTTGAGTTCCAAAACTCAATCTAAAGCTCCAAGAGAATAGTAGGGTAGATCTTGAGGTGGTTCACGAGAAGAACTGGAGAAGATTTACAATTGAATTCGAGTTTCAAGAGGTTCTACAAAGGCATGATGAGACCCTCTTATTATTGTATGAGCATGCTTTATTTACAACCAAAATTAATGAATTAGAATGCTTATTGATCCTTGTTGTTTTCGCTGCATGCTGATATACTCCTTCAATTGGTATCAAAGCATCATTTAAGCATTTAATTTGGTTTAATTTTGGCTTGTGGGTGTTTTTTCATGAGATATATGAAAATGGTGAACTGGTATGATTTTCTGAGTTCTGGCATTTAATTTCTCTTTGATTCCTTGATTAAATTTGTAATTGGCTTTTATTTGATGAGCTTATGTGTGTGCTCAAGAGTCTGTAATTTATTTGGAGTCATTAGAGTTGAAATTAAAATATAGTTGAAGAAACAAGTGAAGAAGGCCGAGTTGCAGTTTCACGATCGTGAGCTTCTGCCCAGGTAGCATTGCAACGCTGCTCAAACTTCAAGCAAGATTCTTGTTTTAGAACCAGCGACAACGAGATTTACAACAAGTAGCGTTGCGACGCTACCCTTGAGTGTTGTAACGCTACTAAAAAATCCAGCGAGATTACCATTTGAAGTTCAAATGAGAGCGAGATCTTCACAATTCCAGCGAGATTTCAAGGTTCAAGTGAGATTTCGTTTTGAGCGAGATTCTGATGGAATTTTTTAGCGAGATTTCTAGTTCGATCGGGATTCTATAGAATTTCATGCGAGAGATCAAGTTCGAGCGAGATTTTGAATCAAGTTCAAGCAAGATTTTGAGCTAGGAGCGAGAGATTGAGTTTGACAAGTTTGACCCGTTGACTGAATGAGGACCATCGAGGATTGAGCAGTTTGACCGGTTTTCTTCAAACTTGACCCAGTTCACCTTCAAAAGTGTTTTGATTGGTCTGGTTTAGGTGGTTCTCATCCAGTTCAAGCTGGTTGGGTCCGGTTTGGAGCTATTTCTTGTTTTTTTTGTATTTCTTAGCCTTTTGTTTGCTTGTTTATGCCAAAACTAAAACCATATCAGTGTGTGTTTAATTATTTATACATGTGATGTATGTTATAATTAAATAAATCTTGTATGTGCATACATTATGCCATGTAGATTTAAAATCCCACCATAGGAAGCATGTTACATGCATTATGTATATGTTATAATCTGTTATAATGTATAGAATGCATGTTTAAAGTTTCTATTATTTAATATAACTGTTATATTAAATTTAAATGCCTTTGATGTATGTGGTGGATGTAAGAGCATGTCTAATTTTTGTAAGTTGTTATAAAATTGAGTTAGACATTAAAATCCATAACGAACATAAGCTACATGCTCACGTAGGTTAAACACTTGTTTTAATAGTTGAAATAGGTTGCTATCTTATAAATCATAGTTACAAACTCAACCGATATATAATCCTAACTAAGGCTGGGGGTACTTAAGGCGACGGTTTATGGAACACCTCCTACATGGGGATAATGGCCGAATAATTGAGTGATGTTAATCGATTTTATGAGCATACGTGAGCGGTGTGAGATAATAAAATGGTTTATCATTTAGACATTGTAGGTTAAAATCTAATTATAAGTGTTATACTTTGATAAACTACTTAGACTTAGGGTTGTTTTAATTAGCCGAAAATAACCTAAGTATATTTTTACCCATATTAATAGAACACTTCAATAGGAGTTTAATAACTTATATATGATAAAGTTATTAGAACACTTCAGTAGGAGATTAATAACATATACGATACATTATTTTTAGCTCTCACATCCCTTAGAGTTCACAATCAAGATTTAAGTGGTACTTCGTGACGATTATACCTCGACTGCTTCATTCTAAAAGTATTTGCATAAATCTGGTTTTCGGTGAATAAGGAGAAGTCGTTCAAATAAATAATCAAGTATATGATACATTTTGATTTCAACTTTCACATCACCACAAAATTCACACCATGAGATCCATACAACACTTCGTATCGATTATACCTCGACTGCTCCATTCGGAAAGTGTTCGTATGAGTCAATAACAAGGTGAACGGGGGAAGTAGTTCATAGTAAGTGGGTAAAGGATATGTCTCAACATATCCTACAGTCTCTTCCATTAGTTTGGACCGTGAGATTCTTATGTTGCGCCAGCTGGTTTGCTTTAGGCAACCCTTGTTAGTCGTTTAACGACGACTATCCCCTCAGAAGGTTGGATTCGAAACAACTCAAACTCCAGAAATGGATAGGATTTCTTAGGTCCATTCCCAACTTTGACTCTCCATTTCGGTAGCATAGTTGGGGCTGACCTCTGACGTCTGAAACCGAAGGGTTACACTTACAGAATTATTAAAATGTTAGTAATTTCTGACCAAAAACAATAACTAAATAACTATAGGAATAAGAGCTATTCTAGAGATAGTGTTTGGTCAAAATTGTTTGCTTTAGTGAAGAAATATCTAACTGCCACTCGGTAGCACGTATTCTGACTCACTATAGTATCGTTGCAAATAAATAATGGTTATGGGTACATTATTACTTGTTTTGCTAAAACTTGATTTCGGATTTAGTTGCAATTTGCTAATAAGAATTTGTTTAAAATTTTTAGCATGTCGAATTCTTCTAGAATACTCACTTCTAAATTAGATAACGGTAAAATCGAATCAACAAATAAATTACTAGCAATTGAAAACACCAAAAAAGTTTTAACAGAGGATTTCCCTCTATCTCCCAACTCATCTAAAATTTCGAATAATATAGATGAGAATGCAAAATTCAAACAACAAGATTTACTTGTTATCGAAGCATGTTTAGTGGAAAACGATAAAATCTGGATAATTGATTCAGGTGTCGCTAATCATATTTGTACTTTCTTACAGGAAACAAGTTCCTGGAGACAGTTGACAAAAGGTGAAACAATCTTTAAGGTAGGGACCGGGGAGGTTGTTTTAGCTAAAGTAGTGGGAGATATGAAGTTATTTATACGAGATAAATACATTTATCTGAAAAATGTTTATTACATTCCTTCTATGAAAAGGAATCTCATATCTATCTCTTATTTGCTAGAACAAAATTATAAAGCTTCTTTCGATAGTGATGAAGTGTTCATCAATACAAGAAGTAGACAAATTTGTTCTGAAAAATTAGAAAATAACTTATATTTATTAAAACCAACTAAGGTTAAAGCCGTTTTGGATAGAGAGATATTTAAAACTGCTGAGAATCATAAGAAAAGGAAAATTTCTCCAAATGCCTATCTTTGGCATTTGAGACTGAGGCACATAAATCTCAATAGGATTAAGAGATTGGTTAAGAACGGTCATCTAAATAAGTTAGAAGATAGTTAGATGACCGTTCTTACCACCTTGTGAATCCTTTCTTGAGGGTAAAATGACCAAAAGATCTTTTTCTGGAAAAGGTCTGAGAGCCAAAAAACCCTTAGAACTCGTACACTCAGACCTTTGTGGTCCTTTAAATGTTAGAGCTAGAGAAGGGTATGAATATTTCATCAGCTTCATTTATGACTATTCTAGGTATGGGCATATTTACTTAATGCACCAAAAGTCTTAAACATAAAATTTCAAAGAGTATAAGGTTGAGGATGAAAACCAATTAGATAAAAAAAATTAAAACACTTCAATCAGATCGAGGTGGTGAGTATATGGACTTAAAATTCCAAAATTATTTTATAGAACATGAAATCCAGTCTCAACTCACAGCCTCTAGCACACCTCAGCAAAATGGTGTGGCAGAAAGGAGAAATAGAACCTTGTTGGACATGCTTCATTCCATGATGAGTTATGCCCAGTTACCAAGTTCTTTTTGGGGTTATGCAATTCAGTCTGCAACATATATTTTGAACATGGTTCCCTCGAAAAGTATTTTTGAAACACCTTACGAGCTCTGGAGAGGACGTAAAGGAAATTTATGTCACTTCAGAATTCAAGGTTGCCCAGCACATGTGTTGGTGTAAAATCCTAAAAAGTTAGAACACCGTTCAAAAGCATGTCTACTTGTAGGCTACTCAAAAGAAACAAAAGGTGGTTTCTTTTACGATCCTCGAGAAGACAAGGTATTTGTATCAAAAAATGAAACTTTCCTAGAGGAAGACCACATAAAGAATCACCAACCTCGCAGTAAGCTAGTAATAGATGAAATGTCCAGAGAATTGACAAATGCATCAACAAGAGTTGTTGATAGAGCAGGTCCATCAACAAGAGTTGTTGATGAAACTGGTACTTCACATCCTTCTCAAGAGTTGAGAATGCCTCGTCGTAGTGAGAGGATTGTGCAACAGCCTGATCGGTACATGGGTTTCACTGAAACTCAAGTCATCATACCAGATGATGGCTTAGAGGATCCATTGTCTTTTCAATAAGCAATGAAGGATGTGGATAAAGACCAATGGATTAAAGCCATGGACCTTGAAATGGATTCTATATATTTCAATTCTATCTAGGACCTTGTAGATCAACCAGGGGTAAAACCCATCGGGTGCAAATGGATCTACAAGAGAAAACGAGACCAAGCTAGTAAGGTACAGACTTTCAAAGCAAGATTTGTGGCAAAAGGGTTTACCCAAAGAAAGGGGGTAGACTATGAAGAAAATTTCTCTTCGGTTGCCATGATAAAGTCAATTAGAATACCCCTATCTATAGCTACATTTTATGATTATGAAATATGGCAAATGGATGTCAAGACAGCCTTTCTGAATGGATATCTTGAAGAGAGTATCTATACGTCTCAACCAGAAGGGTTTATTGAATAGGGTCAAGAGCAAAAGATTTGCAAACTTAATCGATCCATTTATGGGTTGAAACAAGCATCTAGATCTTGGAATATGAGATTTGACACTACGATCAAATCTTATGGCTTTGAACAAAACATTGACGAACCTTGTATATACAAGAAAATCGTTAACAAAACTGTCGCTTTTCTGGTGTTGTATGTTGATGATATTCTACTCATAGGAAATGAAATAGAATTTCTAGCTAACGTTAAGAGATGGCTAGCTACGCAATTCCAAATGAAAGATTTGGGAGAAGCACAGTATGTTCTTACGATCCAAATAGTTCGGAATCGCAAGAACAGAACATTAGCACTGTCTCAAGCATCTTATATAGACAAGATATTGTCTAGGTATAAAATACAAAATTCCAAAAAAGGAACGTTGCCTTTCAGACATGGAATTCATCTTTCTAAGGAACAAAGTCCTAAGATACCTCAAGAGGTTGAGGATATGAAACAAATTCCATATGCATAAGCAGTAGGGAGTTTAATGTATGCAATGTTGTGTACTCGCCCCGATGTATGCTATGCCATTGTAATAGTCAACAAATTTCAGTCCAATCGTGGATATGATCATTGGACTGCCGTTAAGAACATTCTCAAGTATCTTCGAAGAACGAGAGATTATATGCTCGTGTGTAGTGTTGAGGATCTGATCCTTACTTGTTACACTGATTCTGACTTCCAAACCGATATTGATTCTAGGAAATCAACTCTGGGGTCAGTATTCACTCTGAACGGAGAAGCTGTTGTATGGAGAAGTATCAAGCAAAGTTGTATTGCCGACTCCATGATGGAAGTTGAGTATGTAGCTGCAAGTGAAGCAGCAAAAGAAGCAATATGGCTCAGAAAGTTCCTGACTGACCTAGAAGTAGTTCCAAATATGCACTTGCCTACCACCCTCTATTGTGACAACAATGAAGCAGTTGCAAATTCAAAGGAATCTCGAAGCCATAAAAGAGAAAATCATATCGAGCAGAAGTACCATCTCATCAGGGAGATCGTACACAGAGAAGACGTGATTGTCACGCAGATAGCCTCACAAGACAACTTAGCTGATCCATTTACAAAGGCCCTCTCGGCTAAAGTGTTCGAGTGTCACCTAGTAGGACTAGGTCTACGAGATTTTCATTACTAGGGCAAGTGGGAGAATTTATGGGTATTTAATGCCCTAGTTTATTGTATTTATACTTTTTGTTCTCTCAGTGTAACTCAACATTGTATATATTTATATATATTGATCTACTGGAGTTTTAGTCCAAGTGGGAGTAATGTTGGGTTTTATGTCCTAAAACTCATAGTTTGTAAAATATAAACATATTCTATAGTCAATAAACTTATTATTGATTCTATAAATTGCTTACGTAAAAGTCTAAATCCAATAAACTAAGATCCACGACTATTATATGAATACTTGAACTTTATGTAGAAACATAGAGATGGCTCAAGTTCGAGTAAATAGCTAAAATGATCTATAGTACATGATCAAGGCTCATCTGCCCTCTAACCATCCCATACGAGGTTCCTCTCATAAGCTCAAGAACCAGGCCTTATGGCCCCCTGACCATCCTGTGAGATTCTGCTCCGGGCTAGGAACTAGGTCTGCTGACCCCCTGACCATCCCGGCCACATATTCTCATTCTTGTTCTGGCTACTCATTCACAACATAAACATAAACATGAAAGATATTCTTAAGACCTTAAAGGAAATACCACTCACCTTGATTGGTCGGAACCTTTCTCTGTTACCAAGTTCCTTGGTTTCCTCTGGCTTCCTTTTGAACCCTAAATTCCAGATTCATTTCGAAGCTCGGATTACTCATCATTCTAGACCTTATTTTGAAACACTTCCTTCTAAAAATAGGTTTAGAAATTTCTTAACTTACTTACCTTAAAATATCAGCTTAGAAATCTACGTGATTTAGCTGAAATTTTCAAATCATCAAGACTGGCCCAAGCTTACCTGAGAGCTCGACCCTTCTGTCTTTCCTTTAGTCTCCAGCCCGATTCCTTTGTGCTTATTCTTTGGCAGCCCTGCCTTGAAAGCTAGACACTCAGAGCTTTCGCATGGCTTTGACATCACCCAAAATGATGACGGGAAATTAGATGTCAAATTACTCAACAACTAAAATCCCTTAGACGCAATATGTGATGCATGTTCTTAGGATATGCGTTGATTGTCATGCGTTGGAATGAATATGCGTTAATAAATGTATGCAATGACCATGCGTTCTGTCACAAGTTTTCTTACACTCACGCCAAGTATAACGCGAACGCAAGTTTCTCGGGTGATTCGAGGTCGAACTCAGGGACTTGTAGCAAAATGAATTTGGTAATGTGCATGCGGCGGTTTGAATAAAAGAATGATGGAGGGGTTTTTACACTAACACTACTCCTACTCCTAGCTAACAGACAATGCAATGAGAATGTGCATGAGAGGTAGAGACATGACAACTCTTGACATGAAACAAATGAATGGGAAAATAGATAAAATGCATAGATGTTTTCATTGCAACCTTTAAGAGTGACCACAAGGGCAACCTTAATTAGCGCAAGCCATGCAATCATGCTACACACACTTGGGCCTAACTCTAGGACATATGTGATATATCTGCAATATTGTCAGAAAGCCTATACCTTCCTAAACCTCCATAACCCATTCACGAGCTCTCGTCACATGAGCGTGCTAGCTGCATACCACCGTATCCTACTTCCTGGACGCATGTAATATCCTATCTATAGGGCGTATACGCTGTGTGATAACAAACGAAGCTTATCCCTAAATTCCCCATTCTTGCCTATGCATTCCAATCCGCTCTCGAGAGTCTTAGATTTGGTTTTTAGACTACTCTCTCAAGTATGCCTAAATGATGAATGATGCACTCGTAGGGCAAGGTAACCACATGAACTTTGCTGACATAAGATTATTCCTATCTCTAGTGAACAATGCATACATTGCTTAATGCGACCAACCACTTACCCTCCCAGGCAGTTGGTTGTTGCTGATTTTACTCATAGATAAGCATTGTGTTGGCCTATAGACAGGCGTTGATACAGCTTCACACTAAGCAAATAAGGTTTTCTCACATACTCGTATAACGCACACCTCTCGGTGGTTTGCTACATGCTTCATATCCCTAATCCACATGACTAAGTATGCGATACTC
>NC_052350.1:38100760-38124113 GCF_009727055.1 Benincasa hispida
TTTGCCACCACCTACTTCCATGCCACTTCCTACTTGCATGAAGTTGCGTTGTCCTCCCCATGCACAGTTCTCTTTGCATGCCTTAATATTCATCCACCTCTTCCTAGCTTAAGCTCAAACTCCTCACGGTTTAGCCACTAGTTCGGATGAATTGCTAACTCTGCCTTGCTCTCCAAGTTCCACTTGTCATCGCATTCTTCCAATTACATGGCCGCATGCTTACTTGATTGCATGACTTGATCATCGCATCACCCTTCTTTATGCCACACTAACCTCAAATGCCCTAACCATCACATGGTACTAATAACCTAGTCCCATCGCATGGTTGCAAGCTTTCCAACGCCTATCCCTTTGTTGGTTGCATCCATGGTCAACATTCAACCATCGCTTGGCCTATTTGTTCACGCATGACACCATCGCATGCCAAACCTTGGGTCAAGCTAGGTCTCAAGCCAACGCCTCATTGTTTATCTTAGCGCATGCCCTCACCGCGTGCCTACTACCCTGTCTCTTATACACATCTAGATGTGTATAAATGGACTGCTCTGATCTGACATTCACAGCGTGTTTAGTCCTTTCTGAATCTCTACTACTAACGGCGTGGTAGGTGAAATGTCGACATCATCTTTTGCTTTTCCCAAGGTAGATGCGTTGATGCGTGCATTCCACCAACCTTGTGTTGATCTCATGAGCGTTTTCGTGTAGCCGCAATCATTTAGTGACCACACTCGCTTAATATCGCAACTCTACACGATGACCGCAATCTCTTTAATGAGCGCAACTCCCATGTGATGGACGCATACGACTGATTACCGCAACATCCATGCATTGATCGACGTGTTCATCTTTGCGATGGAGAGTTTCTCTGCATGCGGTCATCTATGCGGTAATCTAAATTTCGTGTTTGCGTCCACTTCCTGCATTAGCTACAAACATAGAACATTGAACGCATAATAACACATAATAACGGGTTAGCCGAGATTCATCATGCTGAACGATGCAAGCTCAATTTCTTATGAATTCCGAGCATAATTGCCGCATATTCTGCTTAACAGTCCTTATAATTCTAAGTAAAAGGCCTAAGATGACATGCATTTCTGCCTGTCATCACAAAACACATAAGTAATTTGGGAGCACTCCTCGTTCCAAGTTGATGCTACTTTATTACCTTACTATCCGATAGCATCTCCACCTCTTGGAACCATTTGATCAACGCGTGGTTGTGCTACCAATGCATGCTCTTCTTGATCAACACAAAGCTTCTTTCGAATTTGTCTTCAAACATTCTTCCTAATGTCCTTTGAAGAGAATTTGTGTTATAATCCAAAGTGAAGCCTTGAGGTGGTATTTATAGGCCTTTAGCAATCGATTCTCATCATCTCTTAAGGCTCTAACGCATGACACCTCCTACTTAGGAACTTTTGGAGTGTCTTCACCTTGTTTTGCCACCACCTACTTCCATGCCACTTCCTACTTGCATGAAGTTGCGTTGTCCTCCCCATGCACAGTTCTCTTTGCATGCCTTAATATTCATCCACTCTTCCTAGCTTAAGCTCAAACTCCTCACGGTTTAGCCACTAGTTCGGATGAATTGCTAACTCTGCTTGCTCTCCAAGTTCCACTTGTCATCGCATTCTTCCAATTACATGGCCGCATGCTTACTTGATGCATGACTGATCATCGCATCACCTTCTTTATGCCACTAACTCAAATGCCCTAACCATCACATGGTACTAATAACCTAGTCCATCGCATGGTTGCAAGCTTTCCAACGCCTATCCTTGTTGGTTGCATCCATGGTCAACATTCAACCATCGCTTGGCCTATTTGTTCACGCATGACACCATCGCATGCCAAACTTGGTCAAGCTAGGTCTCAAGCCAACGCCTCATTGTTTATCTTAGCGCATGCCCTCACCGCGTGCCTACTACCAATGTGCCCTGCATCAATGCCCAAGGTTGCCTTCCCATCGCCTAGCCTCTTGCTAACGCATACCCTCATGATCAAAGCAAGCATGCCCTTGTTTCTTCAATGGCCATAACCACGTGCACAAGACCAACGCACTCATCACCTAACCTTACAAGCCTTGTGTGCTGCAACCCCCATCAAGGCATAGACACTACACTATGCGCTCATCAGGGCTTGGCCCATCGCGTAATTCATCGTGTAGCTTTTGCGCGGTACCGCATGCCCATCATGGCTTGGCCCATCGCATAGCTCTAGCGCGCATCGAGTAGCCAGCATCATGTGCTCATTGCCACACATTGAAATAACATGTGCACCCAGTTTCATCGCTTAGTTTGTGTTCATCGTCTAGCACCTATATTTATCAAGGCTTATCATATGACGCTATCGTGTAGCCTCACAAGTAGCTATGCAATCGCCCTCACACATGCTTCAATGCCCACGCTTTGCGTGCAACTGAAGGCATCTTTGCTCGCGCCTGGCCCATCCCGTTACTCGATGGCCCTTCTTGTGCTTGCTCACGCAGCCTCTTGTCATCCCAACACATGAGTAGCCCTTGTCACGTCAATTCTTGGGCAGCGCCTCATGGCAATGCTGGGCCAACATGCGACCATCGGTTTGACCCATCGTTTAGTGTTTTGGCCAACACCCTATATCAACGCATGGCCCTCATGCGTCTACCACTTTAGCAACATGACACCCTCCAATGTCAAGACCAACACACAGCCAACTTGCACCATGTGCTCATGCCTCACAAGCCTCAACGCATGGTTGTTCTAGGCTTCAACATTTAGCCAAATTTCTACCTGTTAAGTTCCAACTCAAAGCTATCCAAACGTTTACTCCAATATTTAGAATTTTTCTTCCCTTCAATGTAAGATGTAATACTTGGTTTATTTCCGTAATTACTTTCTTAAGTAGGGAAATTGGGATCCAGGTTTCACATGAGTTCCATCAAACACAAAGTGGGCACCAACAAGCAGCTAGCACGTCTCAAGCATCAACCTCCTCTTCTTTAGAAAATTTATTGAAAGAATACATCCAAAAGAATGAAACAGTTCTCCAAAATCAAGCGATGTCAATCCGCAATCTTGAGGTTCAAATGGGTCAAATTGTGGGAGAATTGAAAAATAGGTTGTAAGGCTCACTCCCAAATACCACTGAAATTCCCCGCAATGTGGGAAATTCAGGTAAAGAACAATCCCAAACAGTGACATTAAGGAGTGGACGCGTCACAACAGAGACTGTGAAAGGAAAAACAAGCAAAGCAATTGAAACTCAAGAAGAATTGCTAAAACATGTGTCTAGTTAAAGTACTTATATGGAGCATACAAGAGAAGCTCAAGAAGAACCAAAAGACACATCTTCCGCGGCTTCTATGTCAAAAGCATCATATGAGGTACAGTTACCTCCATTCCCATGGAGACTGAGAAAAAAGAATGATGAAGTTCAGTTTCAACGCTTTCTTGGAATACTGAAACAGTTGTGCATTAATGTTCCTTTCATTGAGGCGATAGAACAAATGCCAGCGTATGCCAAGTTCTTGAAAGAAATTATATCTAAAAAGTGGAAATTAGGCAATTATGAAACAGTAGCTCTGACGCAAAATTGCAACACTATTGTTCCTTCAAAGATGCAGAACCTAGGGAGTTTCACAATCCCTTGCTCAATTGGTGGAATCTCGTTATGCGATCTAGGAGCCAGCATAAATCTCATGCCACTATCCATTTTTAAAAAAGATGAAAATCGAAGAACTTACGACCACTACAGTCACCCTTCAATTAGCATATCGATCTCTAATACACCTGGAAGGTAAGTTCGAGGACATGCTTGTCAAGATGGATAGGTTCATTCTTTTTGTAGATTTCATTATATTATATTATGAAGTAGATAAAGATGTCCCCATCATTTTGGGACAACCATTCCTATCTATAGAAAGAAGTCAGATTGATGTGCATAAGGGGGAAATTACGATACACATTAATGGCCAACAATTGAAATTCAATATCTTGAAGGCGGTGAACTATCTTGAGGAGATTTATACGTGCGAGGCAGTTGCATTGGAGGATGAATGGCCCTGCAAGCTTAAGTTTGAATTTGATGAAGATATGGAATTGGAAGATGAAACCACCAAATCACCTAAATCATGTTATGCAGTGAGAGAAATATGATAACTGGCAGAAATGTCAGTTATTATAAGCCTTTTATTTAGAATTATGAGTGCTAACAAGTAGAAAATGCGGTGATAATAATTAGAATTTGTGAAAAATTGAGTTTTGCGTCGATTAGCACCTAAATCCTCACTAACCCAATATTATACGTTACTCCGTGCCAAAGTGTCTATTTTTGTAGCTATCGCAGGAATCAAACGCATGCATTGGAAATAAGCACTCACAATCAAATGCATGCGCTGAAGCCAGGCGAACGCAAAGACAACGCATGCGCTGAAAACCGAGCTATTGCATAGACGAATGCATGCGGTGATCAAATGCGTCCATCAAATGGAAGTTGTGGTGATCAACGGAATGCAGTAATCACTTGGAGATTGCGGCCACTGAGTGATAGCCATAATAGAAGATCGCAATATGGGTAGAACGCATTGATACTTCAGCTGAATCAAGCTCGGACGATGTGACAATGTCCATACTGCGACAAAGGCAGCAGTGAGACATAACGTAATTATAATAATTGTCGGCGTTTAAACTCTATAAATAGCCTCTTGGACCTTCATTTCAAGACATCCGAACTTCTGCCTCAAGGCAAAGGTTTGTGATCACAGATGAGAGCTTGAGCAAGATTTTCAGTGAGAATTTTTCACCTTTACAAACCAGACCGAGTGACGACCAGAGCTTTCACCGAAGATAGAGTTCGAGAGAGATATCTCCACCATTCATCCATGGCACCACCGGAAGCCTTGATGCAGAGTCCTTCATTTCTCCTCTAACCTCTATATTGTATTACATTTTAGATTAAGATATTAAGACATTTTATAATCAATGCATATCTTGATTCCTTCAATGCCATCTTCTTTATCATCTTTATCTTTATCATCGTTTACCTTCATCGTTTATTTATCAAAGGCGATCGCATACTTAATCGTGTAGCCTAGAGATAGGACGCATGTAGCAACCCACCAAGAGGTGTGCGTTGTGCGAGTATAGTGAGTTAATCATCTTTGCTTGGTGAAAGGCTGTAGCAACACTTGTCTATAGGTTGTTGTAATGCTTGTCTATAAGTTAAATAGCCGTGTCTAACTTCCTAAGAAGATAAAAGATGGAATGCACTAAATCAAAGTATGCATTGTTCCTAGAGATAGGCACAATCGTATGCTCAAAGCAACCATGCACTATAGAGATATAGTCATGCAGCTGACCACCGAGAGGTGTGCGATGCGTTAGTGTGACGAGCTGGGATTACTCAAGCGATTTAAGATAATAAATATTACTATTGTTGTGTATCTACCTATTCTCATCGCAAGTCTTCTATTGCTCAATCTGTTTAGTTAGAAGTAGGAGTAGTGTGTAAATCCATTAAACTTCTTCTTTTTATTCTTATTTATCGCCTCAAACTTATTGCTTCACAAGCATTATTGAGTGACAAGTCCCTGTGTTCAACCTCGGATTACCCGAGGAACTTGCGTTTTCGTTATACTTAGCGCGAGCGTAAGAAAACTTGTGATAGGAACGCTGGTCATTGCATACTAAATTAACGCATTTTCATTCTGATGCATGGTCTCTGACGCATGGGCGTAAACGCATAGTTTAAGCCATGTCTAACGCATGATTGCGTGCACAACCCCATCCTAATTTTCCTCCAACAAAATACGAAGAAATTTTGAGCCATTAAGTATGGAAGAAAGGGAAGGCAAGATAGAGCCTTCACTTGAACAATCACTTGTGTTGGATTTAAAGGCCCTGCCTACTCACCTTAAATACACATTCCTTAGACAAGATGAAACCCTGTCAGTTATTATCTCAGCCTCACTCCCAGAAGAGAAAAAAGAAACTTTATTAAAAGTCTTGAAAAAGTATATCAAGGCAATTGGATGGACTCTTTCTGACATCAAAGGCATTAGTCCATCTTATTGCATGCATAAGATAAGATTTGAAGAAGGGCAAAGAGGATCCATCGAACCTCAACACAAGTTCAACCCTACGATGAAGGAAGTGGTCAAACAGGAAATTATCAAGTGGTTGGACGCATGTATCATTTTCGCAATTTCAGATAGCATGTGGATCAACCCAGTGCAATGCGTCCAAAAAAAGGAGGAATGATTGTTGTACCCAATAAGAACAATGAGTTAATACCCATGCGTACAGTCACTGGATGGAGGATATGCATGGACTATCAGAAGCTTAATGTGGCAATAAAAAAGGATCACTTTCCTTTACCGTTCATTGATCAAATATTAGACAGATTAGAGGGGAATGATTACTTTTGCTTCTTATATGGTTACACAGGATATAACCAGATATGATCGCACCGGAAGACCAGGAGAAGACAACCTTTACATGTCCTTATGGGACATTCTCCTTTTGGGTTGCACACTTCTAGCACCTTTCAAAGGTGTATGATGGTCATCTTCTCGAAATATCTCGAAGACTCAGTTGAAATATTTATGGACGATTTCTCGGTATATGACAAGACATACAAAATATTCTGGAAAATCTCAAGAAAATTCTGAAAAGGTGCAAGGACACAAACTTAATTCTGAACTCAGAAAAATGCCACTTCATGGTAATTGAGGGAATAGTACTTAGGCATCGAGTGTCCAAGTCAGGACTAAAAGTTGACAAAGCGAAGATCGATGCCATCGAAAAGTTACCACCGCCAACCAATGTTAAAACCTTTAGAAGCTTTCTGGGGCACGCCGTTTTCTACCAAAGATCTGTGAAGGATTTCTCAAAAATTGCTAGACCATTGAATCTATTATTAGAAATGGATAGACCTTTTGATTTCGATTCGAACTGTCTGAACACATTCGAAAAACTGAAAAAATGCTCTAGTCACAGGGCCCATTCTGAGCGCACCTGACTGGACAAAGCCATTTGAATTAATGTGCAATGCTAGTGACTATGATGGGTGCAGTCTTAGTCCAGTGCAATGATAAAATTTTGCACTCTATCGTCTATGCAAGCAAAACTCTTAACAACACTCAAGAAAATTACACCACAACTGAAAAAAAGTTGCTCGCGATGGTCTTTGCCATGGAGAAATTCATGTCTTACTTGTTAGGGTCAAAGGTCATTATTCACATAAACATTCAACAATTAAATATCTGATGACGAAGAAGGATGCCAAGCCAAGGTTGATAAGATGGGTACTTCTTCTGTAAGAGTTTGATACTAAGATTGTTGATCGAAAAGGATTAAAAAATAAAGTCACGGATCATCTGTCGCGACTTGAAAGTTATGAAGCCGATTGCACCCAACCTGTTGTAAATGCCTCATTTCCTGATGAATCGACATTGAAAATTGACGAATATTTGCCTTGGTTTGCAAACATTGTCAACTTTTTGGTCTGCAAACAGTTCCCTGAAGATTTTACATCATAGTAAAAGAAGAAGCTCATACATGATTGCAAGTTCTATTATTGGGATGAGGTCAACCTGTATAAAAGAGGCTCTTATCACATTTTTAGACAATACGTTCCTGAAACAACATTTCATTGCATTCTCTACCAATGCCATGAGTCGCCTTACGTTGGCCACTTTGGGAGCCAACGCACGATGATGAAAGTACTACAAAGTGGGTATTATTGGCCCACCTTGTTCAAGAACGCCCGAGAGTATGTCATGAAGTGCGATAAGTGCCAGCGCACAAGAAATATCTCTGAAAGGAATGAAATGCCTTTGAACATTATTTTGGAGGTTGAGTTATTCGTTGTATGGGGAATTGATTTTATGGGACTATTTCAACCCTTTAACGGCCATAATTACATCCTAGGGACTGTCGACTATGTGTTAAAATGGGTGGAGGCAATTTCATGCACCTTGAATGATGCAATCACTGTTTCAAAGTTCCTACAGAAGAACATATTCACCCTCTTTGGCACTCCTCGTGCTTTTATAAGCGATGAAAGAACTCACTTCATCAATCACGTCATCAGTAAACTGCTGATCAAATATAATGTTCATCACAAAATCGCCATAGCTTACCATCCCCAGAAAAATGGTCAAGATGAAGTATCCAACAGGGAAATTAAGAAAATACTGGAGAAAGTTGTTAACTCGACACACAAAGATTGGACGCTCAAGTTAGACGAAGCATTATGGATATATTATACCACATTTAAAACACCTATAGGAATGTCCCCAAATGCATTGGTCCTTGGAAAAGCGTGTCATTTGCCATTAGAACTTGATCATAAAGCATTTTGGGCCACAAAGAAACTCAATTTCATTAGTAAAAATCATACATGTACATACTTTAGGAATTAACCTAAACTTTAAATATAAAATTTTATATTTAAATATAATGCATGATCATGCCTTTTCACTAATTAATATAACTCTTATAATAATGCTAATGAAAAATATAATGCTATCATATAATATAACACTTATTTAAATATGATACATGACATGCTTAACCTATGGCAGGATTTTAAGCTATATATCATACTTTATGCAACATATAATTAATACAAAATTAATCATACACTACATGCATAAATTAAATTATGTTATAGCAATAATAACCTAATAAAAAATGATATTATGCTAATTTATTTTAAAATTCAATAAACTGCCTTGAACTGCTAGAAAAAAACTGCCACCTTTGTGTTTGAAGAAAACTATCACATTTCCATGACGAAGGAACAATAATGAATGACAATTATAAGCTTTTAATGACGCAGAAAAGATATTGGACGGCAAAAATCTATACATAAACCTCACGGGTCTACACTCAGAAATCCGTCTTTCACCTCTGTTCTTGGTATAGCAAACACTTCACCACAAATTATTTGAACTTATAGACTCGATTTATACAATAAATGCCCAAAATAATGGTTTTTTACATTGATCAAATCAATATAAAAAGTTGTAAATCTAAGAGCTAATATTTGTAAATATCTATTTTGCAAAACCCACATTCGAAATGCAATAAGCTACGCACCATTCAATTTTACATAAAATTCAAAAACATAATCAAAAGCACGATTTGGCCTGATACCAATTGAAGGGAACGAATCCCGTGCGGAAGCATGTGAACACCTTGTTTTGATTTTTGTTTTAGAACTAAAAAACACAGAATATAGAAATAATATTCATAATACATAAATAATAGGCTAAGCATGCTTTAAAATTAAATTACAGAGGAGAAGAGATTCATAGCTTTGAAAACACTCTTAAAATCTTCTCTCCGTCTTCAAAAAAAAAAAAAAAAAAACTCCACAATGCATCTCCCTCGAAGAAACTCTAGACACTACCATCAGATCTTCACTGCTATTCTTTTGGCAATGACCAATTTGTTGGAACCGGCTTTTGAAAGAGAGAGGGAATCTTGTTATGGAGTAGAGCTTTTCTACAAATAACTCTTTCTCTGGAGAGGGAAAAAAAACTTGAGAGAGATGATGAGAAGATTCAATGGAGATAAGAGAAGGTGATAGATGGGTATGGAAAGAGGAGGTTTTTCTCTACAATAACTAACTCTACAAGAAAAATTTTTCCTCCCAGAAAACCACCAACTTTCCATTTTTTAATTAAATGAAATAAAATTCACTTAATTAATTAATCAAATTAATTGATTGATTTTAAATTAAACATCTTATATTTAATTAAATATATATAAATCATATTTGGTTTTAATATGAATCGCATTGATATTTATTAACATATAGTTTTAATATGAATCTAATTCATATTAATTTTGAACCTATAGTTTTCATATGAATTCTATTCATATTAATTATTTGAATCATATTCAAATAATAAATCTTCTTTTATTATAAAATTTTAATTTTGAATCTCATTCAAAATCAACTTTATATTATAATGTATCTATATACATTATATTAATTGTATCATATACAATTAACATTATTCCCTTATTTAATTTGAACAATTCAAATTCTTTCAAAACTCTTGGTCCTTATTTACCTGTTGTGAGCTAGTAGAGAAACCTAATGAACCTATAGATTATAAGCTTCAATGATTCGACATTAACTAGTTAAACTCTTTAATTATATTAATGAACATGATCATTGACTGTGGGTCACTCCATTAAAGACCATAGTTGTATTCTTCACACCGTAGAATATTTTCGTGTTCATGAATTTAACCATTATGGTAAGTCGATTCTTCATGAGCAGTTTGTAGTTATAGATGGGTCAATTACCGCTTTATCTCTATAATTACTTCTTAGTCCTTAAGTACTACTGATCATTCTAATGAACAATCTGTTTATGGTCCTACCATAAACAAGTCCCTCACAGATCAGTGAGATGGTGGGTACCCTTTGTTCAAGACTCAGAATCAACAATTAAGAGAATTACTCCTCTACTTACACTGAAAGCAGGAAAGAATGAGTTCTATCTTATGTAGCTATGTTTCCAGCTCATTATTCGGACAAATCCCCAAAATGGTATGCTTGTTGAGTGAGCGACTTGGGCCACTTTCACCCATATAAACCAAAAGACCGCCCTCATAGACAGAAGTCCATAACTCACTCAGGATTGAGATTGAGTTACATGGTTATCCTATGAAATATTAATCTCTTCAGTCAACGGTGTTACAAAGAGAGATCAAATATTTCACGGTCTAGTCCTATACAAACTCTTTGTGACTCACATGTTTCCATATGAATGATTTGGATCACATCATTTGTAAAACTTTACAACTATTGTAACATTTACAAAGTGGATTGTATCCATAATGTTACCAGGATAAGGCACCCAACCTTATTCATATACTATATAGACCTTTTAGGTTATTACTTGAACATGATTCATTTATATGTCCACCACATACTATTCAAGTCTCATGAAATAACTGGATTTTTCCTTAATGGATAACTCTAATTATTGCCTATTTAAAGTAATCAATTATTGTATCAAATAACTAATTAACTACGAGGATTTAGGGCATAAATCTCACCACTTCTTTTACCCTATGGATGTAGCTAACACAATATTAGTAAACCACGTAACCTTGTGTGTCGATTCTCTATTCTTTTACGTTTTTGTTTTCCTTAATTGTCAATTTTATAACAATGATAGTGACCAATCTAGTTGGAGAGTATAGTGAGTGTTTTCTTAAATTTTTAGTGTTTCTCTTTATTTTTAATCTTAAGATACCAGGTTATGATATTGAAAATCAAATAGTTCATGTTGGACTATTTAGAAGAATTTTGTAGCACAAGTTTAAGGGACCTTTTGTGATATCCATCATGGTAGAACATGTTATTACAAAAGTCTAGAAGTTGTCCCAAGATAGTTTGAAGCAATACAACTTTTAGTGTTATCTTTTTCCCATCTCTTTATTATTTGTTTATTTTGTGAGCATTAATTTATTTGACTTTAACATGTGAAATAGAGTTTAGATATAATTTGGTTAATTACACAATTATTTGTATCTCATATAAATTTCCAACGCAAATCTTTGTCTTTAAATATCGTTGAACTAGAAAATCATAATATTGACATTATAGACTATTAAATTAATTTTTATAAATACCAACAATTTTTGGTTCAAGAATGTCAATATTTGACCCATGTATATGATTTGACCTATTAAATTATTCTTTGATTGATATTGATGGACTATCTAAAAGTTAAATGTTCGAATTTTCACCTTTTCATCGTTATAATACATTTAGTTGACTTTAAGTTCTAATAAAGCATAAAAGAAAAAGTTCTACGATTGAAATTTTAATTTAAAGCTAAATTGTGAGGCCAACTAAATCAATCTGTATAAATAAAAGTTTTGTTAAATATATACAATACACTTGAAATTTGTGATTTATTCAAAAAAGACCCTTAGAGCCTTTGGTTTAAATAAGATGGAAATTAATGCTAATAATTAATATGTAAAATTGAAAAGCATACGTATGACATCATAATTCCCATAAATTGAATAGTGTAACTGATGTGTACAAATTGATTATATAAATAATTTTGATTATGTTTTTCTAATAAAATAAATGGCAACAATACCATTTAATTAGTATACATCAATTTTTGTTTAACTTTTTTGCTTTACTTTAACAAACATAATTGTTGAAATAAGTTTCAAAATTTAACGATAAAATGAAAGTAAAGTATAGGATATAATTAAGACTTAGTATGAGAGTATTGTAGCTTTTAAAATAATTGTTTAAAATATGTTTTTAAAAAAATCAAATTCAAAATTAAGTAAATCAATCTTCGTAAATTTTAGATTTAAACCTAAAAAAGTAAACTACAATGTTGATAAATAATACTAAATTTGTTTGATTAACAATGCTATCAGAATTTGCATATATATATATATATATTTGTTGATAATTTATATTCTTAAACAGCTATTTAAAATGTTATATCATATATGCTTTCAACTTATATTTATATTTTGTTTCCTTGTTAGGCATATATATGTATAATATTACTTTCTAAAAAAATTGTGGAAATGAATTAATCAATTTGAAAAGCTAGGATATACATTTGGTTATGTGAGGAATATACTTAATTTGAGGTTGATTTTGAGAGGGTTAGAAGTAATTTTTAAGGAATATTAACCTTTTCTGTATTTGGAAAAATATGTTAGAATTAAATTCATTAAATGGTAATTGTTTTAAAAGATAAAACTGTTGGAAATATTTTTCAAATATAGCAAAATTTTCTTGTTCATCACTTATAGACACTGGCATCTTGCTATATTTATAAATAAGTTTAGTCTTTTTTTATATTTGAAAATGACCCTTCGTTAAAAACACTTTTAAAATTTGTGTTCATTTCAGGTAGTCTTTTAGATTCCCCTAGAATCAGATTTCACTTTTTTAATAAAGTTTCATTTTTATCCTTCAAAATTAAGATGTATCTTTGCTTGTTTTGATCTCTTTCCAAGAATAAGGACTATGCTCACAAACCATACATGGATCCTTTTAGCATGTGAGTGAGATTCTTAAGAGGTAACCTACCTTAAAATTGCTTCAAACTAAGCATGTTTAACTATGAAGTTCCTATGATTGAGTCACTAAAAAGGAAGATGCACATTGTTGGTATATATATTCAGCTACCAATATTTTTAAGTATTTCTCAACCATGTTCTCTAAATCACATTTTATTAGGAAAGATTTTGCTCTGATACCATCTATGTCTTAGGCCTAGGATTTGGACCATAACTCAGAATTCGAATTTGGCACCTAATGACCGAGCATTTCCCTACATACCCTACGACCTGGTAACGTCATTCCTGTTTGTATTAATCTAAGCAATTCAAGTCGAACAAGAAAAACGTTGTTTATCATAGGAGATGCAGGGAAATGTTGGAACTATCAAGTGTGGAATCCAAATTTCAAATCTTGAGCTTAGGGCATTATAGTATATAAAAGAGTTCTAATAGTAGTTTTTTTTTTTTTTTTTTTTTTTTTTGCTTCATATTCCATCTGATTTCTAAAAGCAAATTGTCTTCAATAATCTTACTATTTTAAAAAGTGGCTAAGCAGAAGGATCATCTTTTTTTTTTTTACCTCTTTTTCTCTTTAACAAATTTTAAATTACAACATTATCCAGATTTATTGGTAAATCTTAATTGTCCTAATTTGTTTCAAATTAAAAAAATAACCCACTTACGTACACGAGTTTTATTTTACAACAATTATTAATTATACATTCTTTTAGAATTGATTTATTATTTATTATTTTTATGAATTTTATTATTTATTATTATTAATTAATATAAAAATAAAATTAACATCTAAAATTAACTATTTATTATCTTTTTCAAATTCTCACATACATTAATAACTTATAAATATTCAAAAATAAAGATATTGGCGATATGCCAACATGAACGTAGCTCAACTGACATAGTACTTATACTATCGATAACCCCACCCCATATTTTAATTACAATACCTTTATAAAAAAAAAAAAGAAGAAGAAGATGTTGGCGATACACAATTATAACAAAGACATGATACTTTTGCCTTTTGGATTCATAATATAAAATTAATTAATTAATCATTATGGATAACAAATATGATTTGTTTGCTAACAATTTTATTATTTTGAATAATTTATAGACTATATTTTTCATTTTTTTAATCACAAATTAAAATTTGATTTTTACTCCTCTAATCCATAAAGAGTCTAAAGAACTCTTTATTAAAAATTCCTATAGATGCTTGACAAAGTAGATAGGTTGAGTTTGACCGAACCACTATAAAAATTATAGTGTTTTCTTCTCTAATTTTTTCCTGTTTAATTCTGCAATTAATTTTAGTTGCATACTCTAGATTATTTTTCTTGATTGATTGAATTTATTTTTCCATACTTTTTCAACATCAATTAGAGTTTCTATTAATTTGTTTTAAAAAGTATCTAATTAATTTAAGAGCATACTTAGGAAAAGTTCAATTAAATTACATTCACCCTTCATCTAGGGTTGCGATATTGATTCAACAGAGGAACTTTTGGAAGCTTAACATAAATGCAACATGGAGTTCTTCAAGATAGGCTGGTGGTTTGAAATGAATGCTTTAAGACCACCTAGATCGTGTTTGCTTGGTTGGTTACAAGGCTATTCCTAGGGTTGCCATCCTGATCTATCAGAGGAAATTTTGGAAGCTTAACATAAATGCAACCAACAAGGAAGCTTAACATAGGTGTAACATGGAGTTCTGCAAAATAGGTTGGTGGCTTGGAATGATTGCTTGAGGACCACTTGGATCGTGTTTGCCTGGTTGGTTACAAGGCCATTTCTATATGCTATGAGATTAAAATCCGTAGAAAATAACAAGTTATTTAAGTGTGTTTTATTGGGTTCTTGGAAAAATTAAAGACCCAATAGCATTCTTGTAAATAATGAACAGTGGCAAACTTGTAATTATATCTTCTTCTCCAAAATAGGGCTGGAATTGGAGTAACCCTTCTTGACACAGCAGCCGCCTGAAGAAAAGAAGAAAAGTAGGGGCAGCCGGTCAAAGACACATACCGAAAAGAATATTTCGAGAAGTTGCCTGTTAGAGCGTCGGAGCGTTCCCCTTTTCTTCGTCGGTCGTGTGGGTCTCTCCGGCAGAGTGCAGGCCGGTCAGACCATGGCTGTGCTCGGCGTGGTTCCGACGGTGGTCGATTGTGTCCGACAATGAGGCAACCCGATTTACGCCGTGTAGGCTGGGAGCCTGGCGTGGGTTCCGTTTGGTGGTTCGTCAATCAGGGGTGGGTAGCACACTTGTTTTGCAGTGGATTGTTCTCAGTTTTCAAAGCAACGTTGTGTGCGGATCTCTCTCGGTATCTGTGGATCTTAGAATTATAGATTGATGATTTCGTTGTAATTTGTAAAATTTCTTTATTGCTCATTAATAAATTAATTCAAGCTGCTTATCAAAATGGATATAGACCAAACTGGTCGAACTACTATATATCAGTGTTCTTTACCGCTTTCGCACAAGTGGTATCAGAGCACCAGTTGATCCAAGGAGGGGGATGTGTAGTAGTGTGTGCTGGCATATTCTATGTTCAGGATATTTTTTGTTGGACTTAATTTTGACAGATAGCTTCGATGTCTACACGGTTTGAAGTTTTTAAATTTGATGGGAAAAGTGATTTCAGGTTAAATCTTAGACGAAGATAACCTTCCACTAAAAATTGGAATGCTTAGGCTAGTAGATGAGGCCACTACTACAGCGGAGTTGTGGAAGAAATTAGAAAGTCTTTATTTGACTAAGTCCTTCCAAATAAATTATATCTAAAGAATAAATTCTTTGGATATAAGAAGTAAAGGCTTAGAAGAGAACCTAGATGAATTCTAGAAGATTATAGTTGATCTCAATAACATCGATGAGAAGATATCGGATGAAAATCAAGAAGTTATTCTCCTGAATTCTTTGCCATAATCGTATCAAGAAGTTAAGACAGCTATTAAATATGGACGGGATTCATTTTCCATGAATATAGTATTGGATTCCTTGAGAACGAGAAATCTCGAGATTAAAAAGGAACGCAAGGATGGAGAGTTACTCATGGTCAGAGGCATAAATGAGAAAAAGAACGGAAAAGGAAAAGAGTTAAAATCAAAGGGGAAAAGCAAAAAGTGTTTCCTATGTCATAAAGAATGACACTTTAGAAAAAAATTACCCTTTGAATAAGAGCAAGGAAGTATTAAGTAGCAAGCATGTAGGGGATTCTAGTGCAACAAATATTACTATGGGTATGATTCAGCAGAGGTTTTGATGGTGTCCAGCAGGGACATTCAGAAGACTTGGATCATGGATTCAGGTGCACGTTTCACATGACTCCTAATCGGGATTTCTTGATTGACTTTCAGGAAAATGATGGGAATCAGTTCTTCTTGGTGATAATGGTGCTTGTGATGTAAAAGGAATTGGGTCAGTTCAAATTGCAACACATGATGGTATGATCAGAATTCTTACAAATGTAAGGTATGTTCCAGAACTCAAACGAAATCTAATTTCTCTGGGCGAATTAGATAGAGTAGGTTATTCTTAGAAATATGAGAATGGAGTTCTGAAGGTTATCAAGGGTTCTTTGGTTAAGCTGAAGGGGACCTTGAGGAATGACCTTTATGTGTTTGAGGGTACTGCAGTTTCAGGTAGTGTTATTGTTGCATCTGGGAAAGAAACATATAAATCTATGTTATGACATAAAGACTAGCTCATGTCAGTGAAAGAGGTCTTCAAGCTCTTTCAGAACAAGGTTTGCTTGGAGGAGTTAAAAGACATTGAACTCCCATTTTGTGAACATTTCATAATGGGAAAATCTACTAGAGTGAAGTTTGGGAAAGGGAAGCATTCTACCAAAGGAATTTTGGATTATATTCATTCAGATTTGTAGGGTTCTACAAAGGTGCCTTCTATGGGAGGTTCGAGATACTTTATGTCAATCATTGATACTTTTCAAGAAAGGTGTGGATGTATCCATTAAAACAAAAGGATGAAACTTTTGGGAAATTTCTTGAATGGAAAAAGCAGGTTGAGAACCAGACAGGTAGGAAGGTAAATTGAGGACAGACAATGGTTTGGAATTTGTGAATAAAAAATTTGATAAATTTTGCAAATTCGAGGAAATTATGAGGCATTTCACTGTTACGTACACTCCACAGTAGAATGGTTTAGCGGAGAGGTTCAACAGAACAATTATGGAGCGTACAAGATGTCTTTTGACAAATGCTTCATTACCCTTGAAATTTTGGGGGAAGCTGCCCAAACAGTCTGTTATCTTATTAATAGGAGTCCGTCTTCCGCTTTAGGCCTAAAGACTTCTCATGAGATATGGATAGGAAAAACTCCAAGCTTGGATCATCTCATAGTTTTTGGATGTTCAGCTTATGCTCATGTTAAGGAAGGGAAGCTGAATAAGAGGGCACTGAAATGTATGTTTATTAATTATCCTCAGGGTGTTAAAGGATATAAACTTTGGTCTTGGAAGAGGGTAGAAATAAATGCATTATCAGCAGGGATGTGACCTTTAATGAAACAAAGATGCTATTTCATGTCAAAGAGCAGTAGAAACAGTAGACAGTTGATCAGGTTGAGGCAGAGGTTAGAATTGATTCTAAAGCACAACCATCAGTCAGGTGATTCCAGTGATCAGTCATCCAGTTCTGATGGTAGACAGCCTCAATTGCAGAAGACTTTGATTGATGAGAGGGAGCTTTTGGTGAAGAAAGCTCAAGTAGTAGTGACCTACAGAACTATCAGCTTACACGTGACAAGCTTCAGCAAGTGAGGCAAGCCCCTACGAGGTATGGTTATGTTGATTTAGTTGCTTATGCTCTTACTTGTGCAGCTGACAGTATTGAAGCAGAGCCTCTTACTTTTAAGGACGCTATTGTATCTTATTCGAAGGAACAGTGGAAGAATGCTATAGAAGCAGAATTGTTCTCATTGCAGAAGAATCAGACATGGTCATTGGTTCCAAGGCCTCCTAATCAGAAACTCATTCAGTCAAAGTGGATTTATAAAATCAAGCCAGGTACAGAAGGTGACAACAAGCCTAGGTATAAGGCTAGACTGGTAACCAAGGGCTACACTCAAAATGAGGGAGTTGACTTTCATGAGATTTTCTCTCCGATGGTGAGGCATTCGTCCATTCGATTAATTTTATCTATTGTTGTTCAATTTGATATGTTTGTTGAATAGATGGACGTCGCCACAGCTTTCCTTCATGAAGAATTGGAGGAAGTGATCTACATGGCTCAACCTAAGGGCTATGAGGTGAAAGGAAAGGAAGACATGGTTTGTCGTCTTCACAGGTCCATCTATGGACTGAAGCAATCGTCGAGACAATGGTATATCAGGTTTGACATCTTTATTCTGAAGCAGGGGTTTCACAGGAGCTCATATGATGCCTGCGTGTACTGGAAACTATCTCAGAAAGGTACATATACTTATCTACTTCTGTATCTAGATGATATGATTCTGGTGTCTAAGGATTATTCTAAAATCTGTGATCTCAAGAAACGATTGAGTAGTGAATTTGAGATGAAATATTTAGGTGAACTGAAAATGATCTATGCATGGATGTGAAAAGAGATAGGGAGAAAGGTTTGTTAACCATTTTGCAGGAGAGTTATGTGCATAAACTGCTTGAGAAGTATAATAAGTCTGGTTGTAAGGCAGTTTCGACACCTTTAGCATCTCATTTTAGGCTTTCTTTGTCTCAGTGTCCTGTTACTGAACAAGAAAGATTAGAGATGACTAATATTCCCTATTGTAATGTTGTTGGAAGTATTATGTATTTTGATAGATTTGTACTAGGCCTAACTTGGAATATGCTATGAGTATGATAAGTAGTTTATGTCAAATCCTGGGAAGGAGCATTGGAATGCAATTAAATGGGTGCTTTGATATTTGAAAGGTAGTGCCAGTGTATCATTATGTTTTGATTATGATAAATCAGTACTGTTGGAAGGCTTCACAGATACAGATTATGCTGCAGACCTTGAAAAAAGAAGGTCTCTATCAGGTCACATTTTTCGTTTGTTTGGTAATGTGGTAAGTTTGAAAGTTGCTCTATAGTCAGTTGTTGCCTTGTCTACTACTGAATCCGAGTATATTTCAGTGGGTGAAGCTGTGAAAGAGGCAGTGTGGTTGAAAAGGATAGTTGATGAGTTGTTGTCGCAGAAGTTCATTCCTATCGTTCGTTGTGATAGCCAGAGTGCTATTCATCTTGCGAAGAATTCATCTCATCACGAACGGTCTAAGCATATCGATGTCAAATTTCATTTTATCAGAGAAGTTGTGGCCCAGAAAGATGTTGAATTGGTCAAGGTTCATACAGTTGAGAATTTGTCAGATATGTTAACTAAGGTTCTTCCAGCCTATAGGTTTAAATACCTATTACATGGGCTGAATATTAAATCTGGATGATAAGAAGATTGGAGAATTAGCTTGGCACTTAAATATTCTTGTTATGAGGGAGATTTGTAGAAAATAACAAGGTATTTAAGTGGGTTTTTTGGAAAAATTAAAGCCCAATGACATTCTTGTAAATAATGAACAGTGGCAAACTTGTAATTATCTCTTCTCCAAAATAGGGTCGGAATTGGAGTAACCCTTCTTGACACAGCAGCCGCCTGAAGAAAAGAAGAAAAGTAGGGTAGCCGGTCAGAGACACATACCGAAAAGAACATTTCGGGAAGCTGTCGGTTAGAGCGTCGGAGCGTTCCCCTTTTCTTCGTCGGTCACGTGGGTCTCTCCGACAGAGTGCAGGCAAGGAGTGCAGGGCGGTCAGACCATGGCTGTGCTCAGCGTGATTCCGGTGGTGGTCGATCGTGTCCGACAAGGAGGCTGCCCGATTTACACCGTATAGGTTGGGAGCCTGGCATGGGTTCCGTTTGGTGGTTCGCCGGTCAGAGGCGGGTAGCACACTTGATTTGGGCTGTTTTGCAGTGTCAGTTTTCAGAGGCGACATTGTGTGCAGATCTCTCTCAATATCAGTGGATCTTAGAATTACATATTGGTGATTTCGTTGATAAACTTTACTGCTTTCGATTTATTGGTTGTTTGTATTCTGTTTGGCTATCTAAGTTAGGTTCAGAAACTCTCACAAAATCCTTGAAGCTATGACTATCCACGACAGATTGGATAGTACTCTATCAACCATTATTACAAATATTACGATTGGGTCTGACTACATGGAGATTATTAATTGAGGAGATTAAGTCCTTAGCTTTTGATTTGGAATTTGTTTTTTTACACTCATGCATAACATGACCACAATTTTCTGGCTCATTTCCCTTTAAAAAGAGCGTTGGAAGAACAAACCTTTTCTCTTATTCTCTCTTGTTTTGTCACCGTCTTTTGACGTAATTTTGTAAGTTATTTTTGTATCATTTCCTGAAAGAAATAATAATCTAGTTTCTCTAAAATATATGAGTTTATATTTAATGATGAGATGCCAAAACATTTTGTAACTTTTTTCATCAACAATTATATAAACAACTCTCTTTAATTTTTTTTTCTTGCATTTAAATGTTATCTTCTACTTAGGGTGTGTTTAGAATGCATTTTCAAGTGTTAAATTTTAAAAAAGTCATTTTGAAAAAAAATTGGAGTGTTTGTCAACTACTCAAACTAACTTTTGAAGTGTATTTTCAATATTTTTTTGTCAAAAATGGATAAATAAAACTGAGTTTTTTGAAAAACATTTTTTTCTCAAGTTAATTCAAACGCGCGCTTAGATTTATTAGTCTTCTTTTTACTCACTGTGTTTTATCTTGCTAGTAACTTCTTTTATATTGATTACTCTAACCTTCACCTTTGCCTTTATTTTGTGTTGCAATATGTTACTACTTTGTAATTCAAGAGAAGTCTTGAAGATAAAAATGATATAATGCCAAGGGTAGGGATGTACATGGGCCGAGTTGGAGGAATTTTGTGGACCAAACCGAAATTTTGAGTTGGCTTTAAATGAACCCCATCGGTTCATTTTTTAAGGGTCTACCCAACCCAACTCAAAATTTTCAGGTTGGGTCATCGGTTTTGATTTTTTCTTTTAGGCAAGGGACGAGAGTTTCACACTTATAAGTTTGTTTGTTTTTTTTAATATAAAGTGTTTGTTGTTTAGGCGTGAAGGGGAAGTGACGATCGTGGAGTGGATTGAGGAGGTGAAGAATTTTTTAGGCGAGGGACGACGACAAGGGACGAGGGATGAGGGACGAGGGACGAGGGTTCTGGTTTCACACTCACAAGTTTTTTTGTTTTCTTAATATATATATATATATAGGTTAGGTCGGGTCAACTCGACCCTAAAAGGGAATAACCCGAGACCCAACCTGGAATTTAATTTTTTTAATACTTTTTAACCCAACCCAACCCTTACAGTTTGGGTTGGGTAGTGCGGGTTGGTCGGGTTATCGGATTTTTAAACACCCCTAGCCAAAATTACAAATATTCTCTCTTATAATGTCTTTGCTTCTTTTAAGATAATAATAATAATAAATAATATAAAGAAAATATTTTTAATGAGAATTTATAAGTTCTACAATTTTTTTTCTTAATTTAATTTGTAGTACATGATTATATTTACTAATTTCTCCATAAAATCACAACCTTATTTTAGCTAGAGAATCATTCTTTTTTCTACTCTTTTGTCCAAATGATAATTTCAAATATTCCAACATATCCTTTACTCAATTATTATTCTTTTATTAAATATAAAATAAAATTCCATCTCACTATTCTACAAATCATAAAGGAGTATGGAATTTGGAAAAGAGTTACAGATAATAAAGGTGGTGATTACATAATTTAAGTGGATGTGGAATTCTGGGATTCTTTGTCATTTATTATTCATATAGATACATAATTATGATTATTTTAACTTAATTATTTTTCCTTATCTTTCAGATATTTATTCCATTATAATAATTATAATATAATAGTAAATAGATATTAGATTTTGTAATAAAAGATAGCTGCTAATCTTTTGAAATTACATTAAAAAAAAGGCAAATTGTTTGCATTTCCTATAAAATAGTTGGATCATCTAAGATGCAATTGCATGCTAAGTAAAGATTATTGTTCTTTTTTTTTTTTTTTTGTGTCAAATTGAACATGGATTGATTTAAGTTGTATGTCAATCTTATTTTATATTTTTGATTTATTTTATTTTATTTTGTAGTTTGTATTTTTTTTAATTTAGACGATCACATTATATATTTTTTAAAAAAAATTGATAACCATACCGTTCTTATCGTAAATTTTAAATGATTCTAATTTTTAAAAAATATTTATTGCATTGCAGTTTTTTCCCTTTTTACGAATCTATACAAAAGTTCTTATTTTTCTAATTGTTTTGTTAATTATAAAATTTTTAAATTATACTTATTAACCTTTTCAAATTCCTAAACCAGACATTGTAGTACTAAAAAAACCAAAAAAAGTCCATTAAAACATTATGCCTTCCTTATAATAATTATATATTTAATGCATTTATAAATAAATTCATTGTTAGAATTTTTTTTTTTTTGTGTGTTTAATTGGTTGATTCAAAGTATGTGAATTCATTTTATTTTAAAAATCAAATTGTTACATTGGATTTCATTTTTTAAAGTTTTTTTAAATTTTTTTTAGACCACGGTTGAATATAATAAATTAAATATTTATAAATCTGTACTTCATTTCCAGTCTATTGTACTCCAAACACAAATTTCTTAAACTCAGACTTCCAAAATTTGTACTCCAAATACAATTTTCTTAAACCCAGACTATCTAAATCTCTTAATCCCAACTTAACATTCCCACGTTTAAGATTCCAAACCTACATGCCAAATGTCACAATCGCTCTTTCAGAAGCTTCTCTTAGTGATTGTGCGGCACTTGTTCCCGCTCACGAACAAGTCAGCCAACTCGAACACGGACTGCCGGTGACATACCGAGTGCCTCTCGCAACCTCCACCCCCGTTTTAGGGAAAATGGTTTTAGAAAACGGGTTTGGAGAAAAGGTTTTCGTAAGTAGTTTTTGTGAGTGTGAATAAAGAAAGAAAGATTGTAGTAGGCTAGAAAGCAATAAGCAAAAACAACAGCTTTATAGAGTACTACTCCGGATATGGGGAAGTGATGATTAGTCTTATCCCCATATAGTACATTCTGAACAAAAAGCCAACTGGCACCCTTGCATATGCAAAAGGGCGAGTGGTCACTTACAATGAAAATGTAAAGAAAGCAAGCTAATTAAGCTAATACAATACATGATATGAAAGTATGCTAGAAGGGGGTTGGAT
>NC_052350.1:38126569-38127565 GCF_009727055.1 Benincasa hispida
TACTAGGGCTCCGTAAGGGGCCTTTACCGGTCTGATAAATCCTGAATCTAACAATTCGTCTAACTATTTTCGGAGTTCGGCCAATTCCCGCGGGGCCATCCGATATGCATTCTTGGCGGGCGGCTTTGCCCCTGGTAACAACTCAATCTCATGGTCAATCCTTCTTCGTGGGGGTAAGGACTTGGGCAAGCTTTTAGGCATGACATCTTGGTACTCTTCCAAGACAAATAGAACGTCTCGGGGGATCTCCTCTTCGGTGGTTTCAACTGATTCTATCAGGATGGCCATGAACGTGGGTTCATCGTGGGCCAGGCCTCTCTTCAATTGGAGGGCTGAGATCATTCTCACCCCATTTGGCTGCTTGATACTGGCTTGAACTACGGTGGTGTAGATCCGGTAATGACTAGACATTTGGCGAGGGGCATTGGTATAACTTTATATTCAAGTAGGAACTCCAACCTCAATACCATGTCGAAATCATCCATCTTGACAATCACGAAGTCAACGAGGCCCTTCCAATCTCCTAACTTCACTGGAGTTCTCTTCGCTATCCCCGTAATCGACAGGGCTGCAGAATTCACAGCTTTCATCTTTCCTGCATCTCTTTCCCAGGTTAAGTTCAGGCGGCGAGCTTCCGTTCAATCATGAAGTTATGGGTGGCCCCAGAGTCGACCATAGTGCTCTTGGTCGATCTTTGGTTGATCCAAGCATCCACGTACATGAGTTCTCTCTCTAGTGGTTCCGTCGCCTTTCCCATTTTCTTCTGGAGCGCAGATAGGAATTTCAAAGCCCCCATCCTGGGATTCTCAATTTCTACAGCTGGCTCGATTACTGTCTCCTCCAGTTCAGCCTTATCTTCGGAGCTAGAGGCTAATGTGGCTTGAAAAGCATTGAACGCGGTCCGATTTGGACATTTGCCTGCCCTGTGTGGCCCTCTACATATGAAACAAGACAGGGGGTGATTGTCTTTGGAGGTAGAGGCTAATGTGGCTTGAA
>NC_052350.1:38128916-38296206 GCF_009727055.1 Benincasa hispida
CTAGAATGCAATAAGCAACAACAACAGCTTTATAGAGTACTGCTCCGGGTATGGGGAAGTGATGATTAGTCTTATCTCCATATAGTACATTCTGAACAAAAAGCCAACTGGCACCCTTGCATATGCAAAAGGGCGAGTGATCACTTACAATGAAAATGTAAAGAAAGCAAGCTAATTAAGCTAATACAATACATGATATGAAAGTATGCTAGAAGGGGGTTGGATCGGACATGCGGCCATGGGCATCAGGCCCTGGACAAGCATGACCGTGACACCAAACACCCCATAAAAGTTAAAATTACCATTTGCTTCTTATACTTTGAAATTTGATCAACTTTAGTCCCTATATTTTTAATAAATGTTAAATTTAGTATCTCAAAGTTAATTTTATTAAAATTGATTAAAAAAAATAATTTTTATGCAAGAAAATATAATATGTAAATATGTTTTAAAAAAATATGCTACTGGATAATAAATTTTAATTAAAAACAAAAAATTTAAGATTTATTAAAAATACAAAAACTAAAGGGGTTTTTCAAAAATAAAAAATTAAGGTAACCTATTTACATATAATTGCAAAATTTAATATTCTTTAATAGAGATGGATAGAAATCTATCCGTGTCTATCGGTAGTAGAAACTGATAGAAGTCTATCATTGATACTATGTGACAGGGGTTGATAGAAGTCTATAGGTGTTTTTGAGCTATTTCTATAAATAATTTGACATTTTTCTATTTATGAACATTTTTCAAAAATAAAATTGAATAATTAAAATTAAAAAAATTTCAAAATATGAAGACCATATGATATTTATATCTAAATTAAGTGAAGGATGATTTTAAAATAGTTAAAATTATTTTTCTCATAACCTCTGTAAACATTTTTGTTGTCAAAAATTCATCTGGGAATCACGTGTTTATCAAGGCTGGAGGGCTTGGTTTCTACGGTAGTTATTAGAACTAATAAAATATTACTTTTCTTTCCCTATATTTTGTAATTATTCTATTTCCCCCTCTTAAATTGTGTAAAGTAGCCCCAATGGTTTTAGCCTGTTCTGTTCAATGAAGCTGAAGAAGCTAACTGCAATGGCGTCGAGTAGTGAATAGCCAATATTCTTCTGTAACTCCCAATCAACGAGACTATGTCCAGTCCAAGATTCTTCTGCACAAACCTTTTCTCCCACCTTTTTCTTCTACAAATTACCGATTGCAAGTCGCAGAAGAGATCAGAAACCATCCTATTCTTGCAGAATCATTTCTAAACTTGTGAATTTTCACAGCGGAAGGTAAGCAGAAGAAGAAGCAGAAGCAGAAGAAGAAGAAGAAGAAGATGGTTCAGAGTTTGAAGGTTGCGTTATTGACTAGGCGAAGCCTTCAGAGTGTTCGTTTCCTCACTCAAACGAGAAACCACTGCTCTCTTCCCAGCCATTCTGCTGACTATGATCACGAACAACAAGTCAGTTTTCTAATTCAACAGTTTCCTTGACCTTAGTTTAGTTCATTCGTTAATGTCTCTCTCTCTCGCAGGTGCTTGTTGAAGGCAAGGCTTGGTCCAGAACCGCTATTCTTAACAGACCTTCGGCTCTCAATGCTCTCAATACTAATATGGTGCATGATCTTTTTTCAGCTTCTTGTGTGTTTCATCTATTTTTCATCACACTTTACTTATNCATTTGTTTGTTTATTTTGGAAAGAAATTGAAATTACTCGGATGGTTATATTGTATGATAATTTCTTACTCTTAAATGTACTTGGTGCTTAGGGGGCTAGACTGCTGGAATTGTACAGTTCATGGGAAGACAATCCTGATGTTGGTTTTGTAGTCTTGAAGGTATTTTCTTGTTCTTGGTGACCGTGAGTTTTTCTATTTTCCTGTCTTCATTTGTCGAGTTTTCTCTGGGATGATTTCTCGTTTGGCTGTAATCGTACATTGTCAGTTGCAGCTTACACTTCTTTCTTTATTATTTATTTATTTATTTTTTTAAAATTTGGATTATCAAAGGGCAGTGGCAGGGCATTTTGTGCTGGTGGAGATATTGTTTCACTTTATCATATGATCAACGAAGGTAAGAACCTGATATGCTATGGTGTATTAACACTTTATTGAATATATGGTTTTAGGAGGGTCAAACTGTTGTCCCCAGCCAGATCAATGGAATCTAATGTAAGAAAACAAAAGTAGAACTATTTTGCACAGAAGATGTTTCCATATGTTATAATGAGCTTAGCTTCTATGAAAGTTGAGGACCAAAGAAAACTGTAAATGTGATGATGAAGAACAAAATATCGATATCATCCTCTATGAAGATGTGTACATTAAATGGTTCCTTGTCTGTACCTTTTGTTCTCAACTGTAAGAGTTTATTGATGGATGTTTGGGTCTTTAATGTTTACAGATATTTTTAGGAGTAGGTCAGTGAACTAAACTCTAATAATAGAGCATTTCACCTATTAGATAAACATGAGGTTCCCTCTCAAAACTATTTGGCAATGAGAGAAGTAATCCATTGATTTTATAAAGCTAGTGATATCTCTCTAGCTTTTCAATCTGGGATCCTCAACATGCCTTCTGAAGATGGTGCCTCTTTAAGTGCACCATTCTCGAGTCGGATCCCATTTTTTTTCTTAACCGAACACCTATTTGAGCTTTATGGACTTTGATACTATATTAGATAAACATGGGGCTCCTTTGTAACTTCTAAATTTTGTGGTAGTTATTTTACAACTCTTGGGTCCTTCATATAGTTATACTTTTTCGGGGTTTCTTTGTCCTTTCACGCTTGATAATTTAAGAAGGTAATATATTTGAGAAATGGTAATGGATTATATTAAGGCTTAATCATTAACTTTGGTTTCTTATATTAGATTAGAAGTTAGAATTGGCTTTCACATGGTTAACTAATCTGTCACTTTTGATTAAAATTGCCATCCTTGTGTTTGGTGACTTTTGCAGGGAAGATGGAACAGTGTAAACAGTTTTTCAGCACATTGTATACTTTTATATACATGGTCGGTACATACCTGAAGCCCCATGTGAGTTCCTACTTCTTGGATTTGTATCATGAACAGTTGGTTCCATTTTCTTGAAAATATGATGCTTTCTTAATACTGAGAGCATATAATTATGGTGTTTTGTCTAATATATTCAATAGTAACAAATTTTTCTTGTCCAAACCTTGTTTATGAGACATCTAATAGATATATCTATACCTTTGTGTGCATGTGCGCATTGGAAATGTCTACAGTGACTGTGCATCTAAAAAAATTAGGTTCTCAATGAAAAGTTATTGTATAAAAGTTACTTTTGAGGGATTTAAGATGTGTATGTAAAGTTAATCTAAAAAAATGACTTTTGAAGGTATATTTATTTAGGAAGTTTATGGAGATGGAGATTGATTAATTTTCCTTGGTTTGGCGGGTGTAGGGAAGGTTTACCACTATGCCCGGGCTGATAACCTCCTCTTGATTTTCTTTAATTAAGCATCACTTTTTGCAGGAGGTCTAGCAATGACTGTATCATGATGTATTTGCTATTCTGTTTCTTCATCAATGTAGCTTCTATCTATATTGAGTGGATTATATATATGTGTGTGTGTATATATTAGATATATATACATATATATAATATACATACATACACATATATATGTATATGTATATATATACACATATATACCAACTTTTTGGCTCTAAAAAATTACAACAAATGTGAAAATCCATTCCTTAATCATTAACATGGATTTGTTTTGATTCCCTTGCTCATTTGTTTGCTCATTGCTCCTTTGCGAAGCGCTTTTGGAATATTGTTTTGGAAGCTTTTGGTTGGTCTTTGGTCTTCCCTAACTCTATTTTTGATCTCTTGGCTTCTCTATTTGTGGGGCATCCTTTTGATGGTTCTAGATGAATATTTTGGTTGGCTATTATGCGGGGGTTCTTTTGGACTCTTTGGGGTGAACGTAATGCTCAGCTCTTCAAAGACATATCCTCTACTTTTGAAAGATTTTTTGATTTGGTGCTTACTCATGTTTTCAATTGGTGTAATTTTAAGTCTCCTTTTAATTCTTATAGTTTATCTTTCTTTCTCTCCCATTGGAGAGATTTCTTGTAATCACCTATTTCATTCATTCAATTAATGTTTCTATTTCCAAAAAAAAAAAAAAAAAACTTGGATTTGTTTTGGCTGATTGTATGCATTCATCCACGTTTACTACATGGAAACAGTTTGACTTCTTCAACATTGCGTTGATAATCTTCATGTAGGTGGCAATTCTACATGGCATTACCATGGGTGGTGGGACTGGAATTTCAATTCCTGGGACTTTTCGAGTTGCAACTGATAAAACTGTAAGTCATAGGCACACATAACTCCCTCCCCCACAACCTACTACCTTCTTTGAAGGTTTTATTTATTATTATAATTTCTGTAAGTCAAACGATTCCTCTCATTATTCATTATTTTCAGTCAGAAGATGAGGTAATAGTATTGGTATGTAGGTAAATACACTTGGCCATGTGTGCTAGGTGGTAATTTTTTGGAAGTCATCAATCACTTTCTAGTTGCCCATTTAATTTAAACTATCTCGGTATGCTTGTTTTAAAAAAAAATGCCCCAAATCTGAATCTCCAATAGGCCAGAAATAATAAATGTATGCCAAAGGAAACATGTAAGGGGTAGGGGAACTTTGAGTGAGATTAGATTGTTTGTCAGCTTAGGGTTTAGGGATGAGTGAGAGAAGTCGTGATGGGAGTGATTATAAATCGAAGATAGAACCTTAGGGGGCATGTTTTTCGTTAAGCAAAGTTTAGTTAGCACTTAGATCTTCCTGAGTTGTACCCTTTTGTTCTTAAGTAATATCAAATTCTGTTATCTTGGTATTAGAGCGGTCAATTAAGAAATGGGAACAGACCAAAAAACATGAAAACTATATTAGATGCAGATCAAGAATGTGCAGTTGAGAATGAGGTTGGGCAGATTAGGCAGAGATGAACAAATCCATCAAAAAGAACATACTGGGTAAGAAGTTGGAGTTGGAGTGAATGTGGAAATTGACAAAGACAGTCTCAGCTGTGGAAAAGGATGAGATGCACATAAATGGGCAATGCAAGAAATCTTACTGGTGACAATTACCATTGAAATAGGTGCCAACAACTGTGAGACAAGTAAGAATTGCACCTTGGCTCCAATTTTTGATTTGAGGTTGCAGAAGTTGGAGGTTCCCATTTTCAGGAGAGCTAGCTTGAATGAATGGTTGTATTGTGTTGTTAGGTACTTTGTGAGGATTAGTGAATCAGTTGTCTGAGTAAGATAGTTTTAATTGGAATGGGGCAATTACAACAAGCTTGCCTCTCAGGTTTTCCAAGTCCATTTATCTTGAAGACAAATGCTTCAGGGGTGGGTAGGAAGCTGGACCATTGGCTTAGTCAAACTCTTCCCTCTACACATTAGCCCAAGGCCATGTATGAAACAGAGCTTGCCAATTGTTTTGGTAATCCAGAAGTGGCAACCTGTTGGGGTGGAAGTTTATTGTTCTAGTGATGGTGAATACAACTGTAGAAAATGATAGATCTTTGATAACCAAACAATCCAAAAAGAGAGTTCAAGGAATAGTCTGCCACTCCTTGAGAGAAAACCGATGCAGCCTAAGGCTACTGGATCCTATTAGGATAGAAATCTGTCCTTTGGTTACTGAAGTTAACAGGCAATCTCAATAGTTTCTCATTGTGTAAATAAGCACTGAATGAATTCATTTTAAAAGCTTTTATATTGATTGTCAAGTACATTTGTGCAACCAATTTCAGGTTTTTGCTACCCCTGAAACGCTGATTGGTTTCCACCCTGATGCTGGTGCATCCTTCCACCTCTCACATCTGCCTGGTCGCATGGGTAACTTCGATACTTTCCATCATGTTTGACCTGTTCCAAAATCTTGCACGACAAAAACAAATTAATGTTACAGCCAAAATAGCTACTTCATAGTCAAGAACATCTTCCATAAAAACAAATTAATGTTATTTTTAGGGAAGCTAATGGTGGTAGTTAGTATTATTTCATTTTTCAATGCTGCATAACGTTTATTCATCTCAGTCTATGGTATCAGTGATCCTCATAGAGTTTGAACGTGCATATGACTCCTTTTAGATCAAGGGATGAAGCTATTATGCTTTTGTTGTGCTGAAGTAGGAAGAGTAAACATTTTATTTCCCTAATACAAATCAGAATTGCACCTTGGAATAGAATTACATATTAGAAGTGTTACTTTGTTTGCTTCTTCTGGAAGTGTTTCTTCATTTTTGGATTATTGGGTTGGTAAATGCATACGGATAATTTTTAAAATTTATTTTGCATCTTAGTTACTCAGGACATAAGTGAAATCTCCTTTTCATTTGGGAAGAATGCTGAATGTCTTCTGGATTTTGGTCTTAAATATTTGAGAGAATAGACTTTGCTTTGAGGCTGGAAATGGATTCCATTGGCTTTCAGCATCATTTAAACTAAAATAGTGATTGTTGTTGTTCTGATTGCATAGGATGCATGCAAATATTGTATGGGGGTATATTTGGTTACATAACTTGGATGCCAAGCATCTGGTGTACCATATGTGGGACAATTATAAGTTAGAGACTAGTGTGCACATATAGAAGAGGAAAATAATTTAATCTTGTGTTGAAAGAGGTCTGAATATAATCTGTCACCTTTTTATAAGGATAACTACAAAGTACCGGTTCTGGTCAAGGCTCCAGGTTTGGATTTGCAATGAAAATTGAAGGATCCCTCTAGCCTTTAAACTGAAGGATTCTACATCTATTCTCTATCTCATCTACCGGATGCTGTCTGATGGAGCTTCCAGCTTGAATATGCCCGATTAAGATCACAACTGGAAGGAAAATTACAAACTATAATACAAAGAAAGGTTACTAATACTAGCCCTATCAAGATTAAGTCCCTACAAGTTTTTGTTACTCCTCCAGGTTACAAGCTTTCCAAACAAAGGTGCATTAGTTATAATTTTCTATCAATTTTAACTTTCCCAATCTGCATTAGGGTATATTTTATTCTTTTGTTTCGTTGTTTTCATCTATCACACTTTTTGTAAAGATTTCCTAGAACTTATAGTTAAGAGTTAGATTTCTTAAAATTTTTCCAATCTTCAACCAAGATCCGTTGGGTTGATCTTGTACTATTACAGGACAAATTTAAAAGGAGATATAATTATAAGCTGTCTAGTACAAGCTCTGAGTTGAGTTCCACCCAATTTAAAATAAGTTTGAGAAACTTGAAATATTCACAACCCAGGTAATGATGGTAGAAGTTCCCCATGGGAAAGTTCTGATAGGCCCCTGGTTATTAGGAAATATATGAGAAAAAGGAAAAGAGGAGGTGACTAAAATGTAAATGAGTGAGAAATGAATTTAGATAGTTATGGGAGAGTGGTGGATTGATGGTGGGCCTGAGAGGAAAGATTCGAGTAGTTATAATGTTAGTCTGTATGAGGTGGGTATTCTTTTTCATCATTTTGCATTATATTGAAATGTAGCTCTGAGAGCTTGTAAGGGAGGGAGTCTCGGCTTCCTTGGCATTTTGGCCTAAATAGTGAATAGATAATCCGTGTTCTATCATTTTGGTATCGGAGTCATTGCTCCTCGGGAGATAGTGAAGAAAATGGAGGCTCAAATGTTTGCAATTGAAGAACAAATCACCTTGCTACAGGTGGGTATGGAAACACGGATGGATCAACGATTTGTAGAAATGTAGTAGTTGACGAAAAATTCCACGACAATACAATTTGAAGCTATGGGGAGACTGAATTCACTTAACGCAGAAAGATGAGTACATTGTGTTAAAAAATTTGCAAAACAAACACAAAAGAAAGACTTAAACAAAACAAACACCCCCAAATTTATCTTCCCCTTGTGCGGTCATCATCGTTGCGTTCAGAGGGAGGATTTTCTTCTTCTTGGAACTGAAGGGATTACTGAAGGGTTGGAGGGATAGCTGGAGTAGGGATGTGTTGTGCAAAGACCTCATAAAAGTAGTTTATCATGAAACGAAACTGGTCATCTTGCCTTTGAGCTTGGCGGCAAATAAAGTCCCTCAACGCTCCTTGCTGACACATGAGCACATCTTGCTGACTGGCTGCATCAGAGGCTGCAGGATTACATCATTCAAATACTTGTGTAGGTCGCACATGTCAACATCAACATATTTTGTATTGGGGTCTCATGGTAGGTTACGTCCAAACTCATTATCCGCCCGCGGTGAGCTCCCTTTTGTCTCACTAATTCTGGGCCTAGGCAAATTTTGTGAAGTGCTAACGCCTTGACCAGTTGGGTCATAAACAAATGTGGGAGGGTGGGAGGATGGGAGGATACTTGATGCGGTGACTTCAGAGAAGATGGAGTCTTTTCCTTCTCCATTTTTGGGGGAGGAGGAGTTTTCTCGTGTTGATCTTCAGGAGGAGGAGGAGGAGTCTTTTCCTTTTCAAACTTTTTAGATGGTGGTGAAACATTGAAGTGAGGCTCAGGATCTTCATCTTCTATAACTTGCTTCTCTGAGCTCGACGCTTCGGCCTCTTGTACCTCTTTCACCACTTTTCGCTTCTTGGGCTTTGGAGGTTGTGGGGAGTTGGTGTTTTGAGACTGTGAAGGTCGCATTGATGTCTTAACTGGTTTAGGTTTGGGCAGCGAATCCTTTAACAACCTTCTGAGGATTTGCTTGGTCGTAATGCTGTGGACTTCCACCACTGGTTCATCCTTGACGAGTAGGGCAACATTCACGCAAAGCCCTGCCACCATCCAAGGAAAGAACAACTGAACCCTTGGTTTGCCAAATACCCCTTGAACCTAGACAGCTACGATGCTGCCAACATCCATGGGGATGCGCTGCATGATGTAGTAGGCTGCCATTGCTCGATCCCTTGAAACTGATTTATCGTGCATTGTTGGGATCAACTTCCTTTTGAAAAAATAAACCCACAAATTTTAATCAGGAGTTAGGCAATTTGAGGGCAATGTCATAATGCTCCTCCAGTTGGACCTAGGCTTTGCCAACACCCTCAACACATCAGCCATGCGCTCACGGGTAGGCGATTCAATTATCTTATTTCTTTCTACCTCTAGGTTATCCCTCAACTTGAACATGCCATTGATAACCCGTGCATTGAATGGCACCTGGAATCATTGACCTTGACTTTGTCTTCTTTAGGGTGGATCTTGCCATGGTAGAATGCGTGCACCACTGAAGGTTGGATCATGCTGGGACCAACACAGCCTGTCCAATTAGTCAATGATCTCTGTGATGTAGGCAGGTAGTGGGGAACTTTCAAGGAAGAACCCTATTTTCAGCAACAGGTCATCAAATTGCTTGCGTCGACGTTTGTTTGCCTCCTTTGGTGGTGCCTCTTCAACCACCTCTTTTCCTTTGTCTTTCTTTTTCTCAGGGCCTTCAAACACCTTGCTTCCTCCAACTCTCACCATTTTCTCTTTCTTCTGTTCACTCTTCTCCCTCCTCTTTTCTTCTCTAATTTTCTTAATGTTTCTTCAGATGTGTTCCTTCTTCGCCGCCTTCTCATTTTCACTAAATTCTTCTTGCAGCTCTCTCTCAACTTCGACTGCAACTGCCTCCAATGTGCTTTCTTCAATTTCCTCCGTGTTGAGTTCGGTTTCTAACTCAACAGCTCCTTGCTCCACCTCGTCATCGCAAATCTCTCTCCAATGTAATTGCGGCGATGAAGAGTTGAGTGTCTTCTTTCAGCTCGTGAAGCCTTTGTTTCATCTTTTCTCTTTTCTCAGCGCACTGGGCTTCTATTTTCTCTACAGAGGATGCAGGGAGGACGACCTCAAGACTAGTCGCTTTGTGCTCCACTTCTTCTGCTGCGTGTTCACGGTACGGACAGACCAAAAAAGCCTCAAGTTCCTTTTGGAACAATGAATCATAGCCGGAGAATATTAGAAATGGATGGCCAAACTGATAGGTTAGGATTTCTTGATCAAATACGAGAAGGGATTAGAGAATTCTGTCGCAGACACTCTATCTCGAATTTCGATAGCAGTTGAACTGACCGCTTGGAGCTGTGTAGAAGGCGTTAACACTACTGTCTCATTTATCAAGATGAGGGATTGAGGTAAATCCATCAGGCCATTTGAGATGGTGGTCAATTTCTAGCTAGGTACTCAATAAAGGGAGACTTATTATTATACAAGCAGAGGATAGTGTTACCTCCTACGTCTTGACAATACCTCTGTTGCTTCAAAAGTTTCACAACAATCCAGTGGGAGGGCATAATGGGGTTGTAAAAATGTATCAACGTGTCAAAAAGGAGTTATTTTGGACTAGTATGAAAGCTATTGTGTGTGCCTTTGTAGGGGATTGCTCCGTGTGAACAAGCAAAGTACCTGTCTTAGGCCGCCACAGGGTTGTTGCAACCTTTGCCCGTGTAGGGGATGATCTAGGATGACATTTCTATTCATTGATGGTTTGCCTAAATCTGAGGGGTATAATGCAATAATGGTGGTAGTGGATAGGTTGTCAAAATATGCCAATTTTATTCCGCTGAAACAAACCCTATACAGCAGTCACGATGGCTACTGTGTTCCTGAAAGAGATAGTATGGCTCCATGGAGTACCAAAGAGTATTGTGTCAGGTAGAGATAAGGTGTTTACTAGTTTGTTTTGGAAGGAATTATTTTGATTAATGGGCACGCAATTGAAGAGGAGCATGGCTTACTACCCCAAACTGATGGTCAAACGGAAGTAGTCAATCAGGGATTGGAAGCATACTTATGTTGTTTTACAATGGAAACACTGACAAAGTGGTCGAAAGGGTTAGCATGGGCCAAATATAATTACGACACTTCTTACCACACCTCTTTGAAGAAGACCCCGTATGAAGTAGTGTATGGCAGGCTGGGGCCTCCGTTGGTGTCTTATGAAGCAGGGGATGCCGTGGTCCGTGCGGTAGATGGCCTTTTAAAAGATCGTGACGAAACGCTGAAAGACTTGAAGGTCATGTTGGAACGAATTCAACAGCGGATGAAAGCTTTAGCACATACCAAACGGAGCACATTATGGGTTGGCTATATGTCAAGCTGTGACCTTATCGACAAAGCACATTGTTCATACATAAGCATCAGAAGCTGGGATCCCGATTCATTGGTCCTTTTCAGATTGTTGAGCGTATAGCACCTGTGGCCTATAAACCAATCTACCGGTTAATGTCCACATTCACTTAGTCTTTCATGTGTCTCAATTACATAAGGCCATTGGATCTGTTTTACCAAGGATCACAACACCTCCATTGCTGCAGAAGGATGGGTCGTTGCATCTCCAACCTACCTCTATTTTCGGAGTACGCAAGATTGGAGCTACTGTGGTGTCACCTACTAATTTTGAGGTGTTAATTCAATGGGAAGGCATGTTGAATGAGGATACTACGTGGGAAAATGGATTGCACATTGTCGAACAATTCCCGGACTTCCACCTTTAGGACAAGGTGGGTTTTTGGGGGCGGATAGTGATAGGCCCATAGTTATTAGGAGATATATGAGAAAAAGGAAAAGAGGAGGTGAATAAAATGTAAATGAGTGAGAAAGGAATTTAGTTAGTTATGGGAGAGTGGCAGATTGATTGTGAGCCTGCGAGGAAGGATTCGGGTAGTTAGAATGGGGAGGCTATATTTAGTTTTGTTAAAAATAAAGAATAAGGAAAAGAAGAACAATAAGATTACGTGGAAACCCTAGTATAGGGAGAAAAACCACGATATAAAGACTTTTCTTATTCTTTTAAATCTGATACACTGAATACACAGGGACACACTGTATAAATAGACAATAGAAAACACTTGCCCCTAGGTTAATAACCCTATTTTCAACACTCCCCCTCAAGTTGGAGCATAGATATTGACAAGGCCCAACTTGCTTACACAATAATTAAAATTTTGTCTCAGTAACCCTTTTGTAAGAACATCAGCAACTTGTTGGTTTGAAGGAATATAAGGGATGCATATGTTTCCACTGTCCAACCTCTCCTTAATGTAGTGTCTGTCTATCTCTACATGTTTAATTCTGTCATGTTGAACTGGGTTGTTTGCAATACTGATGGCAACTTTATTATCACAAAACAATTTCATTGGAAGCTCATTATCTTGCTGGAGATCTGATAATACTTTCTTCAACCAGATTTCTTCACAAATCCCTAGACTCATGGCCCGATACTCAGCCTCAGCACTACTTCTAGCAACAACTCTTTGTTTCTTACTTCTCCAGGTGACTAGATTTCCCCAGACAAACGTACAATACCCAGACATTGATTTTCTATCAACAACAGACCCTGCTCAGTCAGAATCAGTGTAGGCTTCAACAGATCGTTTATCGGTTTTCTTGAACATTAGGCCTTTACCAGGAGTTCCTTTCAGATACCGAAGAATACGTTCAACTACTGTCTTATGATCCTCACAAGGAGCTTGCATAAACTGACTCACAGCACTTACTGCATAAGAAATATCAGGTCTTGTGTGAGACAAGTATATCAACTTCCCAACTAACCGCTGATACCTTTCTTTATTAACAGGAATTCTATCATTTTTATCACCGAGTTTCGCATTATATTCTACTGGTGTGTCAACAGGTTTACACCCAGTCATACCTGACTCTTTTAGCAAGTCTAGAGTATATTTTCGTTGAGAAACTGATATACCCTTTTTTGAGCGAGCCACTTCCATTCCCAGAAAGTATCTTAGCTTCCCGAGGTCTTTAATTTCAAATTCTTTGGCCATCTTTGTTTTTAGCCTCATGACATCATCATCCTCAGATAAAACAATGTCATCAACGTAGACAATAAGAATAACTATCTTCCCTTATGTTGATATTTTTATAAAAAGAGTGTGATCGGAATGCCCTTGAACATACCCCTGTGCTTTCACAAAAGTTGTGAACCTGTCAAACCAGGCCCTCGGAGACTGTTTCAATCCATATAGTGACTTCCTTAATCTACACACCTTATTTTTGAATTGACTCTTGAACTCGGGAGGGGGACTCATATAGACTTCCTCCTCAAGTTCCCCATTCAAAAATGCATTTTTAACATCAAGTTGGTGCAGAGGCCAATCTTTATTCACAGCAACTGATAAGAGCACTCGGATCGTGTTAAGTTTAGCCACAGGTGAAAAAGTTTCAGAATAATCTACTCCATAGGTTTGAGTAAAGCCTCTTGTAACGAGTCTAGCCTTGTACCGGTCAATTGTCCCATCTGACTTGTACTTTATAGCAAACACCCATTTACATCCAACTGTCTTGTGCCCTTCAGGCAAAGTCATCGGTTCCTAGGTTCTATTCTTTTCCAGAGCTCTTATTTCTTCCATAACAGCAGACCGCCATTCTGGTTTTTTCATTGCAACACTTATGTTATCTGGAACCACCTCAGTGTCCAAGCTAGTAGTAAATGCTTTGAACTCGGATGCCAGATTACTATACGTCATGTAACTATGCATAGGATATTTAGTACATGAACGAGTACCTTTCCTTAGAGCTATAGGAAGATCAAGTGATGCATCACGTTCTTTCACCTCTCGAGGCTCCTCACCATGATCGACTATCTGTGTATCAGAAACTTCAGTAGTATCTTCCACATCATCATTAGCAAGGATCATTTCATTCTCTGCAGTTTCAATCATTTCATCCTCTGCAGTTTCCCCTTCTATCACTCTTTTAGTATTACTGCTACCTTCCCCCTTGTCTTGCCTACCTTCATCAATCTCCATACATATATCAACATCATTAGGAATATACGTACCTGAACCTGATGGTGGTGTTGACTCCTGCACTGGAGTCGACAATTCTGGTTCAACGGGTGACACTGCTTCCTTCCTGAGATTCTTCCTGTAGTAAGTTTTCCAAGGAACTTGATTGGTAGGAAGGACCAGACTATCATGCTCAGAACTAGGGTTAGACAAGGTTTGAATGGACGCTGACTCTAAAGGAATAGCATAAGATGACCAGTTAGTCTCTTCATTTATGTTCTCCCCCTTAAGATGACTAATAGGGAAAACGACTGATCCTCGAGAAAGGTGACACCCATGGAGACATAGTATTTTCGAGACGACGGGTGATAACACTTATATCCACGCTGATGGAGTGGATATCCAACAAAGACACATTTCTGAGCACGAGGAGTAAATTTCATGCGGTTTGGACCATGGGAGTGAACAAAAGCAACACAACCAAAAAACCCGAAGAGAAACATCAAAGATCAATCGAGTAGTTGGAAAGGACTTTTTAAACAATTCTAAAGGAGTATGAAGATTAAGGATACGAGAAGGCATCCGATTAATGAGGTGGGCAGCAGTGAGAATTGCATCTCCCCAGAGGTACGACGGAAGAGTGGCGGATAACATAAGAGACCTACTTCAACCAGATGCCGATTTTTACGCTCAGCTACTCCATTTTGTTGCGGAGTGTAAGCACACGAGCTCTGGCGGACAATATCTTTAGAAAACAAAGGAAATCCTTGAAGTGGGCATTAAAAAATTCTCGTCCATTATTACTTCTTAAAACCAATCTTGTTTTTAAATTGAGTTTCGACAGTTGTGTAAAACTGTTGGAAAACAGAGAACACTTCAGATTTATCAGTAAGAAGGGAAATCCAGGTGAGACGGGTGTGATCATCTATAAATGTGACAAACCACCGTTTTCTAGTGGAAGTAGTAACCGGTGAGGGACCCCATACATCACTATGAACAAGAGAAAACGGATTCGAGGGTTTGTAAGGCTGAGAACGGAAAGAAACACGACGTTGCTTGGCACGAATACATACATCCAATTAAAAGAAGAAGTACTAGCATTACGAAATAAATGAGGAAATAAATACTTCATATATTGAAAATTCGGATGTCCTAAGCGGAAATGCCATAACATAACATCATGTTCAGAAACAGAGAAATTTAAAGACAAAACCAGTTTGGTGATCATTCCTAGAGGAAGCTTCGTCAGAAAGGAAGTATATCCCTATCGGTAGCCGGGGGCAAGTGCCCGAATCGTCATCACCGGATTTCAGATCCCGAAACAAACGAATTGGTGAGAAAAATTGGGCCTTACACCTTCAATCTCTTGTTATTTTACTGACAGATAACAAATTATACGATATTTTAGGCACATGTAAGGTATCACATAGGATTAAACCATTAAACGGAGAGATATTGCCTTTTCCTACAACAGGGGCAAAAGACCCGTCTGCAATTCAAATACGCTCATTACCAGCACTTGGATTATATGACATAAATAACTCTGAGGAACTCGTAAGATGATCAGTGGCCCCTGAATCCATAATCTATGGTTTTTTACCATTTATACTAATCAGGCCAAAAGAAGGGAAATTACCTACTGTGCAATTGCACTCACCCCAACCATACTCAAGCTGTGTTTACTATCACCGGAAGATTGCTTCTGAGTCTGTTCATCTACTGAGTCACTTACCGGGGCACAACTAGTATTAGATTTGTCTTGAGACTGTTGTCGCCTGCTGTTTGGGGGCTTCCCCTGTAATTTCCAACATTGGTCCTTTGTATGCCAAAGCTTCTTACAATGTTCACAAACAGGTGGGATTTTTTTATCACCATTAGTACCGGACGGCTTGGCGACAAAGGCGGCTGCGTCAGTAGTAGGAATGGTATTATTCATGGCACACGACCGATCCTCTTCCAGCCGTATTTCAGAGCAGACTTCTCTAAGTGAAGGAGTCGGGCGCTAGCCCAATATCCGACTACGGACACCATCAAATTTAGGGTTTAATCCAACCAAGAACACATAAACACGATCTGCTTCTTCAATCTTCAAGTATTGGGCCCCATCCTGTGGACAATTCCAGATAATCTCTCTACACAAGTCCATCTCCTGCCATAGCATTCACAATTTGTTAAAATAAGAAGTAACATCCATGGACCCTTGTTTGCATTCATGGACCTGTTTGTGGAGTGTATATAGCCGAGAGGCATTCTGTCTTTTAGAGTATAGATCTTGTGTTGCCTCCCAAATATCCTTGACGGTTGCAGCATATAGTAGTGGTCTTCCTATATGGGGTTCCATACTATTCACCAAAACAGAACGTAACAATGAATCTTCTCCTTTCCAAATTCATTCTTGTGGATCACCTGGGGCCGGCTTTGGAATTTCTCCTGTCAAATATCCAAACTTGTGACGCCCTTCCAAGGCCATTCGGATTGATTGGGACCAGGAGAAATAGTTCTGACCATTTAATTTTTCCCCTACGATAAATCCTGCAGAATTACTCATCGAACCAGATAAGTAGGAAACATTAGGCACGATAGGTAACGAGTTTACCGGATTTTCTGAATAAACTGGTTGAGGATTTGCACCGAACATTGTATCCAAATCAGAAATCTGTTGTTGTAGGTAAGCCAACCGTTGTCTCACATCGTCTGGGTAACGGGTTGAACTACAAGTGGTTGGAACAGGTGCTGGTCGGCCGGGCTGTTCAAGACTTCGGGCAATGTGGAAGGGTTGGCTGGCGCAAGAACCACCGGATTGGAAGGTTGTTCAAAACCTCGGGCTGTGAACGTGGAAGAATTGGCCGGCACAAACACCATCGGGTCGGAGTGGAAGTCAAAAGATCGGATCCGCCCATCGCCGGTCTGCCTTGGTTCAACCCGGAATGGCCCGGTTTGCTCCAGACCGGTACCAACCCTACTCAGATCAGACCGATAAGCCTATTCTTCGTGTCCGAGGCTGCCGATTCTGCCCTGTTCGTGGTTGATTCTTCCACCGTAGGTCGTCTGTTCTTCACGGCCAGCTCCGATCGTGACCAGACACTCCACCCGCTGGTCGATTCTTCCCAGACCGTTGTTCATCTGCTCTTCTCGGCCAGCTCCGATCGCGACCGAACGATCCACCTGCGATTCCCGAGTTTGGGCTGTTTCTGCGTGGAGAAGCCCAATCGGCGCAGCGGATGACATGATGTGATGGCTCCCACTAACGGTGACTCTTCGATGATTGCAATTGGACAACGGAAAGTAACTCTGGTAGGAGGCATCCTGAAACATTCTTTGCAAAACCTGCTCGGATAGCCGTTTTCATAGTCAAAACTCGGAAGACCCTATCAGCAGAAAGAAGATTGGGTGTGTTTTTCTTCCCATAACGGCTAAGTTTTCGTCACTCAGCTCAGATACCATGTTAAAATAAAGAATAGGGAAGCTGAGAAGAATCAAGATATAACGCTGGAGAACCCGCTAGTATAAGCGGGGAGAAAAACCACGATATAAAGACTTTTCTTATTCTTTTAAATCTGATACACTGAATACACAGGGACACACTGTATGAATAGATAGTAGAAAACCTTAGGGGTCTACACAATTACATAAATGCCCCTAGGTTAATAACCCTATTTTCAACAAGTTTGTATGAGGTGGGTATTCTTTTTCATCTTTTTGCATTATATTGAAATGTAGCTTTGAGACTTGTAAGGGAGGGAGTCTTGGCTTCCTTGGCATTTTGGCCTAAATAGTGAATAGATAATTCGAGTTCTATCAAATTCACATTGATTTTGCAATGGAACTGAAAATTGGACTCTTGGGAGTAAACCTTGGTGTCAGCACTGTCAAGAGATAGCTCACATAAAGAGCCCTACGGGAAAATCCACGGGAAACCACATGATTGGTAATTAGGGATCAACAGATAAATGAGGGAAAATAGATGAGGTAGGGACTACTATATGTGATGAATGGATGCATTTGATAAGCATCTATTCACAGGAAAGGAATTGGACCCTTTTAAAAGATTTTTGCTCATCCAAGTGAATGGAAAACTCAACATCAACATCAAACATTACAAAATGGAGGGTTGGGCTTACTTCAATACAAAGTGGAGGATTGGGTTGTTAAGGGTGTTCTTAATATCCCAGAGAGGATTAATGACCATGAATCATATTTACAGATCTATCTTCTGCTCTGTTGGGTGCAACGGTGTGAGGTGTGTAAAGAAGGCCTCAAAAGTCTTGATCGTGTTATGTGGAACCGCTAGTTTGCGTCAGTGATTTGGAATTGTTTTTTGGAACATTTGGTGTTAAATGCCTCACAACCGTTTGTGCAGGTTACGACGAATGAGGTATTATTCCATCCACCTTTATGATAGAGGGGTGTTTCTTTGGCAAATTGCTTATTTCACGATTTTATGGAATATTTGGCTGGAGAGAAATACAAGGATCTGTAATTGCAAGGAAAGTTCTTGGAAGGCTGTTTGGGAGATAGCTAGGTCCCATGCTTCCTTTAGGCTTCGTTACCAAGGGTTTTAGTGATTATTCTTTATTATTCCTTCTTTCGAATTAGAGCTCTTTTCTGTAATTAGTTTTTCCAGGTATTGTTAGCTTTTGACATGCATTTTTTTAATAATGATTATTTTATTATTTTTGTTTTTATATTGGTATCAAGCATTCTTTGATCTGATCTCAATGAATGTTGTTCTCTTCATCAAGAGGGAAAATAAATAAATAAATAAATAAATAAATAAGGGTGTTCTTGAGGGTGCAGCAATTTGTATAAATGCATTCATATCATAGCAAATTTTCTAAGCGTAAGCTACTGGATGGACCTGCTGGTATCTAGAGTTGCAGTTGCCTACGTCCATGATCTGTCAATTTAATTTACAGCAATGCTGATGAATTTTTTTGTGCATCCACTGGAAGTATAAGCTATTTGAGTCAGTGAGCTGGTTGGAACCTGATAGTGAATAAATAAATTCTTGTTTTCTTAGCTTAGCTTAATTGAAATCGGTTTCTGAGTTGAAATGAGATATCAACGACTATCAATTTCATTTGATCTAATTGTATTTGCAGGAGAGTACTTGGCTCTAACAGGAGAAAAGCTTAAGGGAGAAGAAATGGTTGCTTGCGGGGTTGCCACACACTATTCTCATAGTTCAGTTAGTTCTTAAATCTTTGGCGTTCAGGTTTTTCTGGCTTTGTTAGATTTTGGCCTCCTTTAACTTGTTACTTTCTACTTTCAGCGACTTTCATTAATTGCAGAGCATCTAGGGAATTTGGTTACGGATGATGCTTCTATTGTTGAATCTTCATTAGATAAATATGGTGATCTTGTTCATCCAGATAAAACGAGTGTACTTCACAGGTTTGCAAAATGGATTGCTTTCAACTTGGTTTTTATATGTAAATCCTTTTGAAAATGCCCAACCACCATCAATATAGGCCTAGGTCATAAGACAATGAATGACATACCATTTTGCTAGGCTAGGCTAGGAGTCTAGGACATAATAATATAGAATAAAAATTTAGGGGGCGTTTGGGGCAAGGACTATCTTAAGACTATAATAACCACCTCCTGCTATAGTAAATACTATTTTGTAGTTCCCAACTAGCTACAGTCGACATAATATCAAAACCTCTATTTGCTATAGTATTTACTATTTACTACAGTTTTTACTATTTTACATTATCATTTTTTTATTTTTTGCTATTGTGTTTACTATTTCTTTCTCAAACTATAATAGTTTACACCTTAAACACATACTATTATAACTCAAACTAAAATAATCTACATCCCAAATACAAACTATTATGACCCAACTACAATAATCTAAAACTATAGTAACCAACTCTTTGCCTCAATCGTCCCTTGCTTGGGCTTCTCCTCTTATACGTATCAATGAAATGTTTCTTTTACCAAAAAAACGTTTCCTTAGATGTTTATTTGAATTTTAAACATATTTCTATAGCTTAACACGTGGGAAGGATTTGATGTATTATGAGGTGTTTATCGTTTTTTTTCTATAAGCATTCATGGGATGAACCTATTTTTTTGCCTTATTATCTGAATATCTTAGAAGTTCCATTCATCTGTCTCTTCGGCAATAGCTATCTCTCCCCCACCCCTCAGTTTTTTCTTTCTTTTCCCCCCCTCCCTCTCTTCTTCTCCCAAATAATATGGCTTTAAGGGTAAAATTAAAACAAAAAGTTATGGACACTTCAAATTTCTAACTGACTAGTTTAGGAAGTGTCCAAGTGTGTTTATAGCTAGTGCTTGTTTCAACAAAGATAGTCTGCTTAAAATAGAGTATGCCAGCTTACAAAGAAAAGACATGCCTTTTACCTGATACATTTGTTTATCTATTTATTTGTTTTGTAGGATTGAAATACTTGATAAATGTTTCAGCCATGACACTGTTGAAGAAATCATTGATTCGTTGGTTAGTTCATATTCCTAGATGTCTGATCCATATTTAATTATCTTTTGGTTGATGAAAGTTAGAGTTCTTGAGGTGATATTTGAACTTTTGTTGAGATACCTATACATCTTTTTGCTATAAATTTCCTCGAAGAAATAAGTTTATGTGCTCTTATTTTCAAAACCACCATACTTTCAGGAAGCCGAATCAAGTGAAACAAATGATCCATGGTGTATCTCCACTCTAAAACGATTGAAAGAAGCATCACCATTGAGCCTGAAGGTCTCTTTGAAATCCGTATGTCCTCTCTCTCTGTCTCTCTTTCTCTCTCGGTTTCCTTCTCTACTCTTGTTTTATTTCCCATTTGAAGTTCTGAAGGTGCAAACTCATTTTGTCTTCCTCCCCACTCTTCCTTGCAGAGGAAAATCTTATCTTGTCCTATTTTTGTTTCCAACTTGACTTACCATAATTATTGAATTTGTTCAGATACGAGAGGGAAGATACCAAACACTCGATCAGTGCTTGATTCGTGAATATAGAATGTCCCTACAAGGGATATCCAAGCAGGTCTCGGGTGATTTTTGTGAGGTATAAGTCTAAATCATTACTAGACCTCTAATGTAAGTTGCACACTATCCTGATCAGTTATTTTCTTGCAAAATAATTTACTCATCAGGGTGTTCGGGCTCGGTTGGTGGACAAAGATTTATCACCAAAGGTAAGATATTAAATGATACTCTTGAGTTTCTCGTGTATGAAACAAATTTCAGAACCTAAATTTGATATGGATAAAATTATCTTTAGATAATAATGAATAATAGTAGCTTAATGTCATTCTTTTCATAGGTTAAATTATAATTTAGTTTCTATATTCTCTTGTGAAATTTGAATAATGTTCCTGTAGTTTGTTTTTTTATATATAAAATAAATTGTTTTTATTTATCAGGGAAAAATTGCAAAAAGAATTGTTTTTATTTGGCAAGGAAAGTTGCAAAAACCCACCTTCAAACCCGGGTGTTACAATCGTACATTCAAACTTTCATTTTGATTTATCACCTCCCAAACTTACAAAATTACTATAATTAATGTACCCCTTCAACTAGAAGTATGGTTTTAATTACTCTCAAACTATCAGGTAAGTTGTCCTATGAGATTAGTCGAGGTGCGTGTAAGTTGACCCGGACACTCATGGATATTAAAAAAAAAAATCACTCTCAAACCATATGAATTTTGACAATTCAACCCAAATTCTTTACATTTTTTCCCCTTATATTTAGATGTGGCTAAGCATTGATCTAAAGAAACGATTTTTTTTAATGGTTAATATATATAGTTTTCGAAGTTTATAGAATTTTTAAAAACTTGGTTTAAATTGGACTGTAACTAAATTTAATTTATATTTTATTAGTGGTTTGTGCATTTTGGTACATTTAGAGGTTTATTTTAACCATTTTGTAAGGTTAAAAGGGCGATTGATCAAATTAAGAATACAAGTGATTGTAACAACCACTATAGTTTAGGGAGAATATATGCAATTTTCCCTATTGAAATATCAATGTGGCATGCTCGTTAGAAAAGTTTGGGTTGAATTAGTGTGACGTGGCAGACAATGGGATAGAATAATGGATGTGCCGCGTGAATATTTCATTATAGGTGTAAACAAATTAAATCATTATTCAAAATTTAGAAATGTAGTTGAACTTAAGAGATCAAATAAATACAATACTCAAAGTAAAGTAACTAAATATAGGATTTTGACCTACTTTTTTAGTCATAAACTTTTCAAGATAATATGGGAACAAAATATTGGTGATTCTTAAAGAAAGTGTTTGCATTTGTTATGATTTGTTACTCTGACTAGCAAGTTGTTAATATGAAGTCACTGTTGTTCCTTTAGTTGGTATTATTTTATATCCTAGGCAGAGATGCATTTGTAAAAATGATGAATGAAGAATTATAAGTTACTTGTATCAATGTTATCATTTTGCAAGGGAACTTGTAGGCTCTTACTTTTCTCCTGTCAGGATTGTACCATTGCTAGCTCACCTCCTATACTGAGTGTTAAATTCTTATTTCTTTTGTTATGATGACAGTGGAATCCTCCTACCTTAGAGCAAGTATCTGAGGATATGGTGAACCAGTATTTCTCTCCACTCAGTGAAATTGAGCCTGATCTTGATCTACCCACCAAACTACGAGAAGCATTCCCTTGATTTTGCCATATTCTTCACTTGGGCTCTCAACTTTACTATTGATATGCTCAAAGTTATTTACAGGGTTCACCTAAAATCGCTTGGCCAATCCTTCAGCAAAGTTTCATCCATTCAAAGAATCAGTATGCAGAAGATTCTCTTCAGGTTGGTAACTCGTCATTTTCGCTTGCTTTATTGCCATAAGACAGTTAAAAATAAATTAAAATGGCCTCCATTTTTAGAATGTGTAATTTCATTACATTAGTCCTTCTGATATGGGCGTTTCTGCTTGAGATGTGTGAACTTAGAGTTTATATTGATGAACATTCATTCTCGTTAAATAAATTATAATGCCCTCCATTTTATGTTCTTGGATTGATGAGCTTTTAGAATTTGGAATTTGAAGTTTTTACTGTGAATATACCTTTCAAGAGTAACTTGAAAAGTGTTATGGGCCCCTTGCTTGTTTGTTAAGTCGATGTGTATAAATTCTTGAGGTGAGGCACCGCTGAATGGGATGTTGTGGCCTCTTGCATTATAGTGTATATTATACTTTCTTCATTTTGTTTAGTCTCTCGTTTATGTTTATGGTTATGGCAAGACAGAGAGTTCATTCGCTAACATGAGATGTGATTAACACCAAAGCATCTCTACTTCTAGAGATTTTAGGAAATTCCAAAAAACAAAAGCATGTTTTTAGAATTTTTTTTTTATTTTCAAAATTTAGTTTGGTTTTTAAAACCATTAGTAAAAAGTAGATAAAGAAGAATTTTGGAGGCAGAAGTGGTCTCTTGGCTTAATTTTCAAAAACAAAAACAAAAAATCAAATGGTTATCGAATGGACACTTCGTTTTTGGTTTTTGACTTTTGAAAATTAAATCTATTTCTTCTCTATTTCTTACAATGACTTACATCTTTTTCAAGTACGATGGTTGAATTGTTAATCAAATTCCAAAAACAAAAACAAGTTTTTAAAATTACTTTTTTTTTTTTTTTTTTTTTTCAGTTTTCAAATTTTGGCTTGGTTTTTTAAATGATCGGTAAAAAGTAGATAACTAAGGAAGAAATTTGGAGGTTAAAGTAATGTCTATAAGTTTAATTTTTAAAATAAAAAACTAAAAACTAAATAGTTATCAACAAACTAAATAATTATCAAATAGGGGTTTAACTTTTAATTTTGAATATCATCAAAACTGATGTTAAATCCACCAATTTAGGGTATGCCAATATTTAATCCTTTAATCCACATCAAAACTTTACCATGACTTCATCTTAAATTCTAATATGTTTTTCCAATTATTTGATTAAAAATGTTCGATTTTATTTTTATGTTATAGTTTAATTCATTTTGTCAATTTTCTTTTTAAGTTTTAAATTTCATCAAAAGTCACTTCAATTACAATTATTTTTAATGTAATTGGAGAAAGGGAGATTTGAACCACAAATTTCATAATTTCTAGTATGCTCGTATGTCAATGTTTGGTTGAATTACAAAAAAAAAAAAAAAAAAAAATTAATATATATATATATTAACAAACTAAATAGGGTTTGTTAAAAAAAAAAAAAACCTAAATATGTATGCTTGCAACAATTAACAATCTACACAAACCTAATCGATCAAATTTTGATTAGAGATTTAAGTTGTGTAATTGTAACAAACCACATAATTCAGGAGGTGATTAATTTAATTAAAAGTTTAATACTGTAATTGTAAAAAACCTCATAGTTTAAGAATTTCTTTCATTTTTCCTAAATATAAAATTATCATATCTACAATTAGTTCACTCAATGTTTAAGACGTTTACGATATGTGGAATTATATTATATTCTTTAATTTTATGGTATTCTTTCTAATGTGTGTTATTCTCTAGGTTAACTTACAAGTATAATATATAAACTTTTATGTTTTCTTTATTTGGTCCTTGGACTTGAAAATGAGTTTAATAGTTTTCTTAGGAAGTTTTAATAGGTTTAAACCTTCAATTTTATATCTAATAAATCCTTGAATTTTCAATTTTGTGTTTGATAATAAGTTCTTGATCTATTCAACGTATTTTTTTCTTCTTTTTTAAATTCACAGATTTGCAAGACATAAAGTTGAAAATATAAATTTCTTTCAAACAAAATACAATGTTATATCTAATATCTTAGTCAATTTTTAAAAGTTTTGAATTTGTTACATCCTTCCTACTAAGTGCAAAATTGAAAGTTCAAGTATCAATTAAACATTTTTAAATTCTAAGGACTTGGCACAAAATTAAATGATCTATTAAATATTAGATGCAATTTAAAGTTTAGAGACAATTTAAACACAAACTTGATGGTTTAGAGGCTAAATTAGTAATTTAACCCAAATTCTATAGGATTTTATGCCTAAACTAAGCCTTAAATGTGACCAAGGTACCACTTGCATCGTCTATCCACCACATTTTTTAGTTCAACAATATATAAGGGGAGAATGTGACATCTAAACTTTTAGTCGAGAATATATTCTCTGTACCGATTGACATATGTTCATGTCACCACTCTTTTGAATGGACTACGAAGTAGGCCTTTTCAAATTAAAACCTTTTCCTTACACATCAATAATTCAAAAAAGGAAAAACAAGCGTGAGAAGAAAAAAATATCTATAAATATAAACCCATGAAACATAAACGAGTATTTTGCCAAAAAAATCAGATCCAAGAATAGTAATCTGAAAAATGAACCATCGTAAGGGAGCACAAGGGATTTCACAATTTTTTTTAGATACATGAGTTATTTCTCTCATTTATCTAATAACTATTGGTCTTTATATGTCACGTTTCTGAAATATTATTTTCTTTTCTTATTGTTTACTAAAGTTTGAATGAGAATTATCAATATGAGTATAGCTAAACCAACATGAATTTATACTATTAACTTTGAGATTTATTGTTTGATTCCGATTTTATATATTGTCAAATAAATAAATAAAAAGGTTGAATGGGAATCTTTGAATTTCTTATATAAGTTCAAAGTCTATTAAAAGGACAGTCGGTAGAAATAATTGTATATGACTTCTTTGCAACTTGGAATTGCAAACTAGGACCCCCTTTTTCCATAATTTTTTTTGTTTATAATTATGATCCCATTATTTCAGTTATTAATATTATTATTTGGTACTAAAGGTAGAACTCAATTTTCCACGCCATTTAATTGAATGATTAGCATTATTGTGTCAAAAAGCTATATTTGTAAAGAAAGAAACAAACCGACAAATAAATAATATAAAATACACTTGAAGTTTGTAATTTGTTTAGAAAATACTCCCCAACTTTTGAAAAGTTTCAATAATACTCTTATTTCTTTTAAAAAAATTAAATAAAATAATATTATCATTAGTTTTGGTTGAAACCGATACGTACTTTTTTTTTTTAATAAAAAATACCTTCAAATTTTCTAAAGTTTTAATAGTACCTTGTACTAAGAAGAAAATGGTTAGTACCTCATTTCATAAATACTTCTAAACTTTCAAAAATTTCAATAATATCATTGATCTTGAAAAAAATTAATGCTATTTTTTTTTCTGTACGTAGAAAGTCAATTTTTTTTTAAGTTATCTGGTTGAATTGAGAAAGAACTAATTTGAAAATAACTCAAATAGATATTCTCATTATTTTTCATATGAATACTCTCATTTTGTCCCATTTGTCTAATTCTTATACCAATTTTCTCAAAAACTTAGCAAAGCTCAAAACTTCAAAGTTAAAACATTACAATATCCCACAAGCCCTCACAAAATCAACATCATCCCTTAAAACTCATCAAAGGAATATAATTTTCAATCATAGAAAACCTTTTTAATAGATTGCAAAAAATAGACTAATTTTAATTACAAAAATGATCAATAAAGTCTTGAACTTGACAAATTTGATAATGCATAATTCTAAGGTCCTTTGGTAGTTTCATTATTCTCTTTCTTCTTCCTATAACCTATACATACTTTAATTGAAGGGGATAGTTTTAGCGGTTGGATAATGAAAAAAGGAGAGTAAGAAGGTATTGAAGACGAGATGGAAAAAAAAGAGAAAAAGTAAGAAAATGTTAGATGATAGATTGAAGTAGTGGAGAAAGAAGAAATAGAAGAGGGAAATGATATGATGTAAATAAAATGTTTCTAACCGTATACTAATAGTAAGAGCTTTTGTTAAACTTTTTTTTTAAAAAAAATATCAGTCTTAATGCAATTTTTGAAAGTTCAAATGAAGTACTAACAAGTTTCATCCAAATATATTAATGGTAAAAATATTTTAATTATTTTTTTAAAGTTGAAAGGTATCATTGAAACTTTTAAAAATTACAAAAGTAATTTCGAAACAAAGTACAAAGTTTAGGAATATTATCTTTAACTTAACAAAAAAACAAAAAAAAAAAAAAAAAAAAAAAAAAAAAAAAAACAAAAAAACAAAAAAACAAAAACAAAAACACAAAAAGCAGAAATAATGAATATACATGTTTTGGAATGAGTTGGAAAGATATGGGGCATGTGAGGTTTGTTCTTTTTCTCTTTTATATGTATATATATATTATATTTATGGTTTTTTTTTCTTGAATAAAATATAATAAGAGTATGAGATTTCGAACCACAGACTTGCTAACACATCATAAGTCAATTGAGCTATGTTCGTTTTGACTTGATAGAGAAAACTTTTTAGGCACCGTTTGATAATGTTCATATTTTCCGTTTCTTGTTTATTATTTTCTATTTCATATTCATACTTTTTAATAACTAAAAACAAGAGTATATTTGGTAACTATTTTTGTTTCTTTTCTTGTTTCTTGAAATGAATAAAGAAAAACAAGAACTTGTTTGATAACTATTTTTAGTTTTGTGTTTCTTTTTTTTTTTTCTTTTTCTCTTAACATAATTTAGTTATATAATATAAAAAAAATATAATATACATCCAAACATATTAAAACTTACATTATCATAACCAGTCTCGATGCAAAATTAACAAGAATAATAAAAAATGTTTCTATCCTTCAAATGATGTCAAATTTTGATTTGCAATGTTTTCTCTCACTCGAGACCTTCGTATTAAATGATGTTAACTCATATCTAACTCAATTATATAATTATGTAAATGGAGTAGTAGAAAATATATAGGATAAACTATATTTTTAGTCTCCAAGTTATGAAAAATAGGTGTATTTGGTCAAGTTTTAAAAACATACCCTTTTAGTCGTTGAGTTTTTTAAAATATGTGCATTTGATCCTTGAGTTTTCAAAACGTATCTTTTTAGTCCCCAAGTTTTTAAGAATAAATTTAAAGGTCCCTAGGTTTTTTTTTGTTTTTTGTTTTTTTATATAATTATATGATATTTCAAATTACAAAAATGAGTTAAAAATAACAATTTTAAAGAGGAGGTAATTTTTTTAAAATTATTTCTCTAATTTAAATTAATAAAAAAATTATTGTCATGGACCTTTTAAAACTACTAATCAAACACGTGCATTGTACGTATTCCATAACGTCGAAAATAAAATGTACACGTATAAGTTGAAAAAACTATTCAATCTCAATCTCAATCTCATCTTACACAAAGGTTAAAAAAACACCATTTATATTAAATAAAATTATAAAAGATAACACAGCTTAATCTTAAAAAAATGTGACTTTTTTGAAATATTTTCTTTATTTAACCTAAAGTAGGTATTAGTTAGAGATAAAATGTAGTTTTTTTTTTTTAAAAAAAAATTAGATATTAGTTAGAGATAAAATGTGATTTTTTTAATTCTTCTATTTAAGGTATAATAGATATTAGTTAGAGATAAAAGCGTTTTTTTTAAAAAATATTTTTCTCTTATTTAAGATATTAGTTGGAGATAAAATGTGACTTTTTGAAAAAAAAATCTTTATTTAACGTATATATTATTTAGATGTGATTTTATGTATATATATTTTTTCATTTTGATTATTTGATTATCTTGTTAATTTCAAACTTTGATGTAAACTTAAAAAAAAATCTTGATAATCCTTTTTTTAAAATTTTTTTTTTCTTATTAGATGATTTCATTACCATCCTACTTTTAAACTTTAAATTAAACCAAAATATTTATTTTTATTTTTTATTTAAATTTCGTGTTAATAGTCTCTTAATTATTATTATTTTTTTAGTTTTATGATTTGATTATCTTTTAGTTTCAAACTTGGATTTAAAAAATATCCTGATAAAATTTTTTATTTATTAAAAAACTTTTTTATTGGATGATTTCATAAACCTCTTAATTTTAAACTTTAAATTAAACCAAAATTTTTTTCTTTATTTATTTTGTAAATGATTTGATTATTCTATTAATTTTAAACTTTAATTTAAAGCAAAGTATTATTATTATTTCTCGTTATGATTTTATCTATGTTAATTTTTCTAATTGATTTGGATGATACAATTATCCTTTTAATTTCAAACTTTAACTAAAATAAAATATTATTGTTTTCCTTTTTTATATATATATATAAAATTTCATAATGATTCTTAGTTGAAAAAAAGATTTAATTATCTTCTTAATTTCAAATTTTTTTAAAATTTTAATTTCAACAAAAATATAATATTTTCTACGCAAATATAAACCCTAAAAACTTAGGATGCGTTTGGGGCGAAGATTATCTTAAGACTATAATAAACACAACAAATACTCTTTTGTATTTCCCAATTAGCTACACAACACTATTTCAAAACCCTAATTTGCTACAATATTTACTATTTCCTATAGTTTTTATTATTTTACATTCATCATTTTTATTCATTGTTACCGTGTTTACTATTTTCTTCTCAAACTAAAATAGTTTACACATAAAAGACATACTATTATAACTCAAATTAAAATAATAATCTATACCCAAACACAAACTATTATAACCTAACTATAATAACCTAAGATTATAATAACTGACTCCTTACCCCAAACGCCCCCTTAATCTTTTTTTATTTGCAATGATCTTCTTCTTGATTTTAAACTTTATTTAAATTTTTTATCAATTAGCGTGGAGAAAAAGAAAAAAAAAAGAACAAAAGCATGTAAATAGTCAAAATTATTATAAATCCCGAAACTTATGGGTATAAATTTACAAAAATTAAAATGTGAAAAAAACTAAAAAAAAGCATTAAAATAGCCACTCTCTTCTCTGTCACTTTGTTCTCCACCCTCTTAAATATGTGAGGATTAGTAGGTGAAGCTGTTATGTATATAGAAAAAAAAACTATAGAATCATATAGAAAAGTTACATTAAATCATTCTATATGTTTTTACAAAATTGAAAAGTAAAAAAATTGAAAAAGATAACATATGTTAATCAAAAGAGAGAGGTGATATCTTAAGAGAAATTAAACTTTCAAAAGAAAAAGACAAAATTTAAAAATTAAAAAAAACCCTATAGTAAAATTTTCAAAAAAAAAAAAAAAAAAAAGCAAAGCAAAGCAAAGAAGTTAGAGAGAGTCGGTTAACAAAATTATAAAAAGAAGAACAAAGAAAATGGAGAGGATATACGTGATGGAAAATGAGAGGTTCAAATTAGCTATTTATTGAAAGAAAATTTAGATATGAAATCATAATTTGATATTATTATTTTTTTAAAATTCCTTTAGTTAATGTGAAGTAGAGATTTTTTTTTTTTTTTTGAAAAGAATGTGGAGTAGAGATTAATAGTGATAAATGTGATTTTTATTAAAAAAAATCATGAATAAGAGATGGGAGGATAAAATATGATTTGTTTTAGATTTCTTTTATCTTTATTTAACTTGAGATATAGATATTTGAGATAAAATATGATTTAGAAAAATGATTTTTGTAAATAAGAGATTAGAAGATAAAATATGATTTTTTTCAATTTATTTTTTCTTTATTTAATGTGTAGTAGATATTAAAGATAAAATGAGATTTTTTTAACGATTTAAATGTGAAATTACATAAGATATTGAATAATCGTCAAAGAAAAGGGAGAAAAGGAGAAATAAAATGTTTCTCCTCCATAGCCCCTTCTAAATGGTATAGATTTAAAATTCTTTTATTCAATGTGAAGTAGAGATTTTTTTTTTCTTTCGGAAAAGAATGTGAAGTAGAGATTATTAGTGATAAAATGTATTTTTTTTTTTGTAAAAAAATCATGTATAAGATATTAGAGGATAAAATGTGATTTGTTTTTATTTTTTTTTTTACCTTTATTTAACTTTAGATATAGATATTGGAGAAAATCGTGAATAAGAGATTAGAGGATAAAATATGTTTTTTAAAATTTATTTTTCCTTTATTTAACATGTAGTAGATATTAAAGATAAAATGATACTTTTTTTAACGATTTAAATGTGAAATTACGTAAGATATCTGAATAACCATCAACTGAAAGGGGCAAAAGGAGAAATAAAATGTTTCTCCCTCGTAGCCCTTTTTAGATAGTATAGATTTAAAATTCCTTTATTTGATGTGAAGTAGAGATTATTAGTGATAAAATGTAATTTTTTGTAAAAAAAAACATGAATAAAGGATTAGAGGATAAAATGTGATTTGTTTTTAATTTGTTTTTACATTTATTTAACTTTAGATATAGATATTTGAGATAAAATGTGATTTGATCGTGAATAAGAGATTAAAGGATAAAATATCGTTTTTTAATTGATTTTTACTTTATTTAATGTGTAGTAGATATTAAAGATAAGATGGATTTTTAACCATATCTAAATAACCATCAACTAAAAGGGGTAAAAGGGAAAATGTTTCTACCCATAGACCCTTTTAGGTAGTATAGATTTTTTAAGTACATAGGGACTAAAAAGGTACATATTGAAAACTCGGAGACTAAATGCATCTATTCTAGAAAAAAAAAAACTTGGAGACTAAAATTAAAATGTATGTTTTGAAAACTTAGGGACTAAAGACACAAATTCTTAAAAATTCTAGAACTAAAAAAGTAATTTTTCCAAATATATATCAAAATATATATATTGGAAAATTTAAATTCATACTTAAAAGGTAAAATGAACGTAGTTTAACTGCCATAAAGTTTATACGATTGACCTTGAGGTCAAAGATTCAAATATTTTCCAACCCACCTATTGTCAAATAAAATATAAAATCAAATTATATATATATATTGCAAAATATAAAATTTATCATTAAAATAATATACAAATATAAATATGACAAAATAAGGGAATAAAACATGAAATAAGTAAAATAAAATAAAATAAAACTAATATTGGAGTCCAATGGACAAGGCACCCCAAAGGCAAATAGCCAACTCCGTATATAATCGTTTCTGTAAAACGAGAGATAGAAACGAAACCGATAAACTACTTTGTGTAGTTTTTCAAAGTTACCCATTTTTTTTAGTAACATTTTCTAAAATCTACAAACATCAGGCAATTATAGTTACAAAGTCCATTTCTTGAAAAATAAGAAACGAGGACATGAAACAGCAACATTACAAACATAATTATTCAATTAAAGAGTTGTTTGAAGGCTGATAATAGAATTTGTTTGTAATATAATATAATATAAAACTCATATTTGGATTGAGCGTTTTAAGTCCGATTTGTAATATCAAACTCATTTTATTTTCATAGTTTTCAACCAAACTCTCTTTTCTACTGTTTTCATACTTCACGACCCCATTTCCCTTCCACTCTCAATTCCTCACTTATTTCAACACTTCTCTGATTCATAGTAATTTTAATTACATTCCAGCCTCTTAAATAATCTCTTAAAACTTTGTCTATAAAATATGGATGCTTAATTAGTTAAAATATTATTAATTTACCAAAAGGAGACTAGATCACTCTAATTCAGACATAATATAGTCAATAAAAAAAAAATTAGAAATTTAAATCTCAAATAATACTGTAGAAAATTAAGGCAAAAAGTTATAACAAATAACAATTTGTAATAGTATACTTTGTTGATTTCTAGCGCGTGGTGTGGTTAATAGAAATATAACATAGTAAAATACCATTTTAACTCTTATACATTGGATGAAGTCTAAGTAGTTTCAAACATTCAAATTAAGTACTTACACCTTTAATAATCTAACATTTATTCCACCAAAATTATTTAAATAACAATAGTAATTTCATTGTAAGAAAAATACTATATGAATATGTTTTAACATTTATTGGGGAGATACTAATACACCAATATCTTTTTTAAAAAACTAATAATTAATTAACTAATAGTACAAACTATTTTATAGATTTATTGAAATTACACAAACTAAATTCTGAACATAAAAAATTATGAGATAGATGGATGTCAAAAAGTGCATATTTTCGCTAATATCCTTTGTTACATTTCTTTAGTAAAAGAAGAATTTCACACGATATTTTGACCCCAAAAATGACTTAAATTGAGTAAAATGAGTAAGCACAGGTTCTTAAACCACTTTAAGTCTGTTTTAACTATTTTAGACCAATTTCATGAGTTTTTACAATTTGTTACAAAATCATCCTTAATCTCTTCAGTAACGAAAGTTCCTTTGAAGTGATTGTTGGGATTGATGTCCTAAATCTCGTGGGTTTCGTAGTTTATAAACTATTTGTACACGAATTATTTATTTAATAAAATAAAGTGTTGTTTTATTTGACATTTAGTTTGCATCAACCTAAATCCAATAAACTAAGATTCAAGGTTATTTAATGTAATTTATACATGTATGTGGTTGACATAGAAGTGGATCATGTTTAAGTAATAACCTGAATGGTCTATTGTATATGAACAAGGCTGAGTACCTTATCCTGGTGATATTATAGATACAAACCACTTTGTAACTGTTACAAGTGTTGTAAAGTGTTAGAAATGATCTAATCCTGATTGGTCATGTGGAGATATGTGAGTGGGGGTATCATGTACAAAGAGTTTGTATAAGACCAGACCACGAAATGATTAGTCTCTCTTTATAACATCGTTACTTGAAGAGACTTACATTTCATTAGGATGATCATAGGTAACTTGACCTTAATCCTGAGTAAATTATGAACTCCTGCCTATAAGGTCGATCCTTTGATTTGTATGGGTGAGAACGACCATATTCACCGACTACATAAGATGGAATTTACTCCTTCCCAGTCATAGGGTAAGTAGATGAATTGTTCTTTTAAGGGCTGGTTCCAGGTCTTGAACAATAAGGAGCCTCACCCTCTCGCTGGCTAGAGAAGGATTTAGTTTGTAATTAGACTATAACTAATTGTTCATTAGAGAGATTAGTAGTACTTAAGAAGTTAGATGTAAATATAGGAGTAAAACGGTAATTTGACCCAACTGTAGTTACGAGTAATTTTTGAAGGGTTGGCTTACTGTCGATTGGTTATATCCATAGACACAGAAATATATCTATAATGCAAAAAGTGCAACTTGAGTCTTTAGTAGAAAGACCAATAGTTAATGAAAGTTGATTAATTTGATTAAAGAGTTTAATTAATTAATCTCGTATCATTGGAGCTTCTAATCTTTATGTCTATAAGGTCCCCTTGCTAGCTCAATAAGGGGTAGATAAGAATCGATTAATTTTGGATTAAATTTGAATTATTCAAATTAATTAAAGGAAATTAATTGTATGAGATACAAGTAATATAATGTATAAGGATACATTATAATATAAAGTTTCACGAGAGAGAAAAATATTTGAATATGACTCAAATATTAATTATAAATGAGATTCATATAAATGCAATAGGTTAAAAATTAATATGAATATGATTCATATTAAAACTATTGGTTATGCAAGAGAATATAGCTTGAATATGATTCAAACTTATGATGATTATGTTATATATGATATAATATAAAGTTTTGATTTAATTTAGAGTTCTTTACATTAAAATTAGTTATAATATATTCTTTAAATTAAATTCCTATTTTATCATATTAGTGGAGGAGTTATTTGTAACACTTCCCTCCTCTTTGACATAACATTGCAGAAGGCTTTTTTTTTTTTTTTTTAATAAAATTTTGACTAATTCACCTTCCAAGTAGTTTCTCAAGTAGGGGTGTTCCCTTACAGTCGGTCTAAATAGCCCAGCCTAAATAGAACGTTCCTTAGTTAAAGGTCCCTTATAGTCAATATTTTATAAATTTAATCTTTTATTTTCTCATTTTAATTCTATTAAAAGAAAATAAAAGATTTATTTTAAATATAATCTCATTAGAAATAAAATTGAAGATTAATTAATCAGATTTTAAACCATTTAAAACAAATTAATTAATCCTATTCATGGCACCGAAAATGCGTTATCTAGCTTCGCTTAATTCGGGATTGTTCTAGGATTTTATGTGGTTATTATGCTATTTTGTAGGTTTCAAGCACTTAAGAGGTAGAATCGACTATTTGGAGTCATTGGGGTTAATCTGAAGTAATTTGGAGTTAATTTGAGCATCCAAGCTTCGAAAGAGGAATTACCAAAATGCCCTTGAACCGAGCGTTTCAAAGTTCCGAAATTCAGCCAACCAACTGACTTCTACAATAGCTTTCATCTTTTTTCTCTTTTTGATCAGTAGGATATATCAAAATTATTCCTTGGCAATTATTATGAATATTACGGCTACGGTGATCGTTTCTAGCTTGGGTTTTAGGATTTTTCCACCTATTTTATATATTTGTAAGTTTTTGAACTAGTCATTTGTAATTGTCGGACTCGATTCTGTCCTTGAATGTTTATGGTTATATTATTGGATGCTTGAAAATTTTATAATTATTGCTTTTGATTGACATTTGATATGTGACATTTAATCTCGGGTTAATCAGCTAGAAGTAATAGGTTAGGTGTAAACCATAGAATCTGACTTCCTAAATAGTATTGCTTGGAAGCCAATGTTGTTGTTGTGAATTACTTAAAGAATGCTTCAGGAGTGTTTTTATTTGATTAAATTTGAAGTTAGTAAGTGAAGTAATAAAAGAGGAATATTTTTCTAAGTGTCTAAGTTCTAAAAAGAAATGAACTAAGTTTTAGTTAGAAAGTATTCTAAGTATAGAAAGAAGAGCTCTCGAGTGGAATTTGAGCAATTCCAACACTTAGTAAAATTGTGAGAAATGTTTGAGTATAAGAAGGCTAGGTGTTAAGACTTGTGGCTTGAAGAGTAAGTGTAGAGTGTCTTAGCGAGAAGCTAAAGAAAGATGGATGTGGCAAGCCTTAGGCGAGGATCTTGGTGGGCAAGACTTCAGAGGCTTGTCACAAGACAAGGAAGAATGCAAGGAAGGTGATAACTTGTAAAAATACAAGTTATTTTGCCTATTTTATCTAAAAAAATTAGGAAAAAAGCTATGAAAATGTGACAAATTGCTAAGAAAATTCATAAAAATAATTGCAACATGCGATCGCACGCACTCAATGCCTAATCTATCTATTTTAAAACTAAATCATTTTGTTTAAATGCAGAATGACTAACGATGCAATCAAATGAGAAATCTCAATGCTTACACATGATCGCATAGCGAAGTGAGCCGGTGACTCCAGGCGATGAGACATGGTGCGACACTTGGGCGGTGGAGGTCAAATCAAAGATTAAGTTGGTGGCTGATAAGAAAGCTTTGTTGCAAAGCCAATGAACTTCCGATGCGCAGCAGACGACGTATCAGAGTATGGAATTTAATGCACCTTATCAACACAATCATAATTAAGAGAATAAAAGTTATCCTCGTCGTCTATATGTAACGCCCGGATCCTTACACATTATGATCCGACCGCTAAGACATGCATACTTAGACTTTTCTATCATGAAATGAGTTTTGGTAAAAGTTTCAAAGAACATATCTAAATTTTTATTAATTAGATAGAAAAGCTTTATAAAAAGTTTATTTATCAAAACACCAGGATCCATAAAACATTTGCGTGGTGGTACAAAATGCATATGCCTATGATAGTGAGTTTGATGGTTGGCCATTTGAGCGACGTCCAACTCTGCCATCTACGCTGTGTCCTTACCTACAAAGTCTGTAAAAATATAGGATGAGTATATAATATACCCAGTAAGTAGTTCTCACGTAGGGTAGTGACCAATGCACAATCACAAGCAACATGTCATGAAAACATATGATTGAGACCGAAAACATATAATAACATGTGGTGGTCGGTTATGCTTCCAACATAAATCTCTCCGCCTGATAGGAAGATGAGGACCTAAGCGAAACTAACCCATCTGATGATTAGCGGGTCATACAATCAGTAGGGCCAGAGTCGCATCCAACATCAACCATTAGCATAAACGTTATGCTTCCAACTAAATCTCTCCGCCCTGATAGGAAGATGAGGACTTAAGCGAAAACTAACCCATCTGATGATTAGCGGTCATGCAGTCAGTAGGGCAGAGTCGCATCAACATCAACCAATAGCATAAACGTTATACTTCCAACATAAATCTTTCCGCCATGATAGGAAGATGAGGACTTAAGCGGAAACTAACCCATCTGATGATTAGCGGTCATGCAGTCAGTAGGGCCAGAGTCGCATCCAACATCAACCATTAGCATAACCATAAGATTAGACTGGAAGCATAACTTACACCTAATTAAAACTTGGTTTTAACGTAATCGTGAACAAACATAATGCATGGGGTCCCTTGTAGAGAAACGTGTTCTAAACATGTAATGCGATATAACAATTAACATAACCATGCAACATAATAAAGGTACACTACCATAGAACAATTTAAAGAGAGGGTGAGATAACTACTTACCTTGACTGTGATCTAATATTCATTATTATTCTTTATGATTTTGCAGAGTTTTCCCTTTTTAAATCAAAAGAAGAAATTTGGGCAGCACTTTACCCGAGCTTTTCTCTTTTAATCTCACAAAACTTCCTCACTCCACACTTACAATCACACGATTCTTTGTTACTGAGATTTGTTTGAGAATGGTTAAATCTTCGGCAAAGGGTCCTATTTATAGTAGTTTTCAGCTCTTCTCAGTATGACAAATCATCCTACAGGTGGCTTCTTTAAAATTACTTATGTTTATGGATTCCTCTCAATAAGAACCTAATTTTGGCTACGTTTGCCCTTACGTCATCATTCTTTGTTTGTATTCAATTTTAGGGTTTTTCCATGTATAATCTATAAGATCGTGGCCAAATTCAACGCATAATTCGCGCTTTTTGTCCAAATCTCGCTCACTCCTACTCTAAAATCTCGCTCTCGCCCGTTTTCTCGCTAGGAATTTACTCTGTCCAGCTTTCTTGCTGGAAATCCCGCTCTCTCCACTCTCGCTCTCAAATTTTCTCTTCCGTCTCGCTCTCTCCAGCTTTCTCGCTCTCGCTCCCGCTCTCGTTCCCGCTCTTGCTCCTGCTCTCTCGCTCGCGCTCTTTCTACTGTCTCGCTAAGAATAGCTCTCTTTACTCTCGCTCTCTCCAACTTCTTGCTACAATTCTCTCTCTCTCCAATTTTCCTTCAATCTCGCTCTCTCTACTCTCGCCAGCCTCAATCTCGCTAGCATTGCTCGCTGGGTTTCTCGCTCTCCAATTCTTCCTTCGATCGCGCAGCTCTCTTCTCAGAATCTCGTTTTCTCCAGTTTTCTCGCTGGTGTGGTTCTCGCTCTCTCCCACTTTCTCGCTCCCGCTCGCTCCCTTATTCATTATCTTTTGGATAATGAATGAAATTTCCAATTTCCAATTTATTTATTTTATATTATTATTATTATTACTATTTTTTTTCCTTCTAAATTTCCACCCCTTAAAATTTCGTCCTGCTTATTATTTGACATTTAATTTCCTGTATGCGTACAAATCTGGGTCGTTACACTATAAATAGCCATGAATTCGCCATGCAAGAGGAAGAAAGTGTGAAGAAAAGAGTCAAAAGAACAAATTCTGTCAAAGGAGCCCTTTCTCTTACATCCATTCAACAACCTTAGTGAGAGTTTTAGTTTCTTGAGAGAGTAGAAAAGGAACTCCATCTTTCAATACTTACAGTGAAGCACTCATTTAGGAAGCTGAGGGAAACAAGAAATTGTGCACCACGGCTTGACTCCCTTTCTTTATTTTCTATCTTGAATCGTATTTGTATTGTTAAAGCATTGCAAAGACTCATTTCTTTAATATGAATACATATTCATTTCAACTTTCACCCATACTCTTTTTATTCATTATGAGTAGCTAAATCTTTCATGGGTTGAGAAGCATCTAGCTAACATGAACCGAGTAATATTTAAATCATGTGTTTTACTTATTTTATGTATGCTTATTGAAATACTTGGATAACTCGAAAGATTACCCTAAGTAGCTTAATTCTCAGTTTGAGAAAATTAGAGATTTAGAACTCATAAAACATGAAAAGAGGTTCCTTAAAAATAAGTAGCATATTTTACATTACACACTTATTGCATGCATATTAGAGATAGGATAATGTGGCCACGTATATTGAGAAGTGTAAGTTCTAATATTATGTTCGTTATAACATCACAATTAATACTCATTTCATTGCATGTTATGACCGCATCAGAAGGCTTAGACGAGGAAGTGAAGGTGAGCCTTGGGTGAGGAAGATTGGAATTTTTAGGTAATGGCAAGGTAGTAGCATGGATGGTGAGGAGAGCCTTTGGCTGAGAGACTAGAAGGTGTGAAGGCTATGCCACCCTAGGCATTGATTTGCTAAGGGAGATCATTTACTCAACCTAATTAGTGAGCTAAGTGACATAATTAGAGGCTTAAGAAAAAGGTTGGTGGCATGGGGTGTCACTTAATTAGGTAAAGTAACCATGCAAGAGCAAGAATAAATAAAGGCTACAAAGAGAAAATCAGTTTTACTAATTCTCCCGTGCAGATGAAGAGTTTCGGTAGCCAAATTAAAGCTTGATCAGTCTATTTAATGATCAAAGGCTATTCACGATTTGATGTTGAAATTTTGAAGGAATTAAAGAATGTTCTAATTTTTGGACTACCTCGAGCAAGCTGTGAAGATTGGTAGATTTTGAGCTCTCTAAGAGGAATTAGAAGCTTCAATTTTGGGTAAGCTAGTTTAAAGAATATGTAAGAAGTTCATAGAAGGAAGTTTTGAGTTTTAAGGAATAGATTTTAAGTTATATGTTTTGGAAGTTGAATATGGAATCTGGTGTTGAATAAGCAAATAGCTTCATAAGTTGAAGAAGCAGGCAGTTGATCGTGGGCTGAAGAAGTTGACATTGAGTAGGGTTGGTGGTGGAGTGTCTCTCACACGGCCCTTGCACGACCATGCTCATCAGGCAACAACTGTGCTAACCAAGTGACCAAAAGTCTATCCATCGTCCAATCTTTGCGCGTTTTGACGCCTAAAATGCATGCACAACTGTTGATCACTCCACTCCCTTGAGCGCTCGTGCACATGATTTTTGCCCACGAAAAGGCCGCCCAAATTCCTTGTGCACATGCTTGAAGGCCAGTGTGCATGTCCTAGCGCCCACACCCAGTGTCAGTGTACGTTTGCCCAACGCCATCCGACCCATTGGTGTGTTTAGCTTGTCATAAGCTTGGCATTGGCTTAGTCTTGGAATTTTAGTTTTGGTAAGGCATTGTTGAGTCCATTAAGAAGTATTATGAATATTAAGCTATAAGAAGGCATAAGTGTGGACTCTAGAAAGAATATAAGGCTTAACTTACGATAAAGGAAAAAGGACTTAAAAGGCTAAAGTTATTTAAGCTCAAAGGTGAGCAAGTATCATTGACCAATGGTTATTCATTGATGTTATAGGCGAAAGGGAGATTTGAAGGGCCTACAACCCTTTGGGAGCTAACTAGTAACAATGAGTGACAAAGTTTTAGAAATTCTATTCTTAATATGCTTTCTATGAATATATCTTATGAATGCTTTACTTTAAATGATTTCAAAGCCTAGTTAAGCCAAAGCATGATTTATGTTGAATATATGATTTATCTAGCATGAAGCAAAGTTTTCAAAGTATGTTAAAGCATGAGGTTTCCTTTTAAATAAGCTATAAGCGGCAATGTTTCTAAGGCATGTATTTCCTAGCATATGCTATGTTACTATATGATGTTGCAAGTATGATTTCATAGATACAAAGGATTCCTAATATGTCCATGAGATTTTATGCCATGTTGCCTATATTTAATGCTATGTTTCTAAGGAATGTTGAATAAGTTTAAGTATAAGGAATGTTTTATTTAAAGCATGATTTCAGTACCCTAATTATGAATTCTCGATACTGAAGGAGATGAAGGTATCCAAGACTCTGATACTGAAGAATATGAAGGTATCTAGGGATTACCTTCAGAAGGTCTTTGGGATCCACTTGAGCATACTTATAGGATTTGAGTCATATGTTAGGGTGCTATTAGCCTTTGAGGCATATCTACGTGCACGTATGAGTACTATCAACGCTGATGGTGATGTATTAATTCCACCACAGCTAAGGCTATTGACGTGGGGAGTATAAGCAAAAGGAAGACCTTAACTAAGGGATGAGGATACAAAGTTAAGTATGGATGATTAATGTGATTAACAAAAGATATGATATGTTTTCAGGGCTTTCCAGTGTATTTATGAAATGTTTTGATGCTTTAAAATCTATGAGTTTAAGTTAAGCATGTCTCAGCCTTGAAACCATGAAAGCATTTCCTATTATCAGTTATTTTCTAAATTCTTCAGTATGTTGATGTTCATGAAGTTTATTTTAAAATAGTCACTCACTGGACATCCCAACTCACTTTTTCAAATATTTTCGTTCCCCACGTAGCGGTCGAGGTCCTTGATAGACCAGAAGTCTTCTTAGGTCTTTGTTTTGACTTAAATGGTTTTAAGCTTATGTACATTTAGTGGGGAAAGGGTAGAACTCAGGTTTGTAGTTTATGTTTTGGAACTTGTGATGTGAACTTTGGTTGTAAATATGTATATAAGTTGGTGATATATTTACCCATTTTTATAAGAAAAGTTTTGGTTACTTTAGAAGCTTGTGTTAAGATGCATGGAACTATATATATATTTATACTTGTCTATTAGGTGATACAGGAGCGAGGAAACAAGTTACAGGTCTCAGTTAGGCAGTCTGTACCATAAGAGGGTTGACATCTACTACTTCACACCTCTTTCCAGGACAAGAGGGAAGCCTGGGAGGGGGTGTGACATAGCTTACAAATCATTTAGATGAGTATTGTTCCAAGCCAACCTAGAATTGAATCAACCGAATTAAAGTTGTTCTTGTAAGATCTTCAACCTAACTTTGCCCTAAATTTTAATGCAATTAAGCCAACTTGAATTTGCATGTTGTTCATCGATTTAAATTGGCGTAATTAGTTGATTAGGTCGAATTAACTAGCTGTACCAATTAATTTGGTTAGGTATAAATAAATGCTAAACTTTAGTAATGAGAATTCTATGATCAAATGCATCGAATAAGAGAATTCTGTAACAACCCAAGCTAGACATTTTTCTCATTGTTATCATAACTATTATACTTTTATTTTATACATTTAAATTTCTTTTGCTACAAAAATATTTCAAAACCCTCCATTCGGTTATCCTCGGGCTGAAAACACTTTAATTAAGAAATTGTAAAGCTCCCTGTGTTCGACCCTGTCTTGCCCCTAAGACTAGCAATTTGTTGTGGTGAATATGGTAAAATTATTTAGACCAAATTTAGGCCATAAAATCCATTCCAACCAAATTCGTGTCATTTCCAGGGAGCCAAGTATTTTCTTTCTTTGAAGGGTTTTTGTTTCTTTATTCGTTCTTGATTTTTTCCATCTTTGTATGACCCGATCTTTCCAAGATTGAAATTCTTTATTGTATTTTGTAGAGCTTAGTAGGGAAGGAAGAAGACGAAGAAGAGAGACTAGAGAACGAAGAGCTTTAGAAGAACAAAATCCGTGCTGAAGGCATATTAGAAGAGGATCATTCTAAAGAGGATTTTGAACATAAGACGATGGCATAGTCTGAAAAGCTCATGCTGAAGGAGCTTTCAGCTCTTGACCTTACTCAACAACCTTTCTGCATCACTTATCCCAAGGCCACAGGTAATTTCGAGTTAAAAACTGGTCTCATTCACTTACTACCTTCTTTTTCTTGACGTATAAGTGAGGATTATACAAGCACCTGAAGGACTTCCAAATCGTGTGTAATGGAATGCACCCTTGCGATGTAATTGAGGAGCACCTTAACGTACGAGCCTTCCCGTTCTCTTTGAAGGATGACATGAAAGATTGTAGTTATAATAGCTACCATCAGGGTTCTTCACCATCTGGACAGAGATGAAGAAGAGGTTTCTGGATAAATTTTTCCCAGCATTTAGAGCCGCCAAAATAAGGAAAGAGATTTACAGCATCTTACAGGGGCATGTGGAGTCATTATAAGAGTATTGGGAGAGTTTCAAGCACCTCTGTGCTGGCTTCCCCAATCATTAGAACCTAGACCACCTCCTGGTTCGCTACTTATTTGAGGGATTACTACAGTAGGACAAAAGTAATATCGATGCAACTGCAGGTGGAGAACTTGTGAACAAAACCCCTCTTAAGCTACCAAGCTGATTTCCACCATGGCTGTAGATAACTAGAAATTGGGACCAGAGATAGCATCTTTCAGTCAACTACATCTTTGCAAGAGATAAGTAAACTTAGAGCTGAAATTCCCGAACTATCTACTCTTGTGAAACAGGTTTAGTCTACAAAGAAACAATCTCAGAAGCCTGTTGCTGAGATAAATTATGCTAGAAATCAGCAAGGCGATCCGATGTATAACACCAATCAATGGAGAAACTAAGGACACTAGGGCCAGGGCTATTCGAGTATGCCTCTGGAGGATAAGGTGAAGAGCTTGATAGAGTCTACCATGCAAAGACAACATAACCAGGAGAAGTTCCAACATACTATTGCCTCATATATGAGTAGTATGGCGACCCAGATCTTTCAGCTGGCTGATGCGGTTAGCAGGTTGGACACTCAATATGGGAAGTTGAAGGAAATCAAACATGAGGATTTCTATGAGCGGCGGAATGATCATTCCAAATTCCATTCGAAATTGAACACTAACAATTACAGTCAAGAAACGGAAACTGACAGGTCATGCACAATACAAAATTACAGCATGCTTTACAATAATCAAGGGATAAAGTATCTTTCCTTTGAAGACTCTTCTTCAAACTCCCTCGATCACGAATGCTTGATCAGTCTCCAAGACAGCAATACACGAACACTCGAACACACCGACCATAACACAACACGATCAACAGTAACCACCATACGAACAACCCGAACACACAACAAACGACCTAAAAAATCTCAAACTCAATCGAGTCGAGTGAGGACACCACCAAAATGGTTACCTTGGTATTCTCGGTGTGAGAATCCAGAAGTGTGGGCTCTATATGGACTTGGTTAAATGAAGAGACTGAAGGAACAACAATCATGTAGATGATTGAGCAAGTGGGAGATGAGAAGTGTCTATCATATAGATGAATGCTCAATCATGTAGAAGAAGGCAACCTATCATATAGACAATACCTTGTGATCGTTTAGGTACAACCAGCTGAGTGAACTATCGTATAGTAACATTCCACGATCATTTAGTATTTTTACCAACTATCGTTTAGTGAAACATTTTCACTTGATAGCAATCTGTGAGTTCCGTTCTGAATTAAGAAACTCTTCTAAATTTAGGAAATCATTTTTTCTTTTATCTCACAGTTACCATAAAACCACCAATAACCTCCAACTCAATTGGTTATTAGAGAATAAGAGATAATTATCTAATAATTAATATTATTATAAATATATATGATAACCAACTTAACATATTATATTTATAACCTATAGTTTTAATATTTCATCTCATGAAACATATAAACCATAACTCTTTTTCTATTTTATGGTACTTAATGTAAATCATATTTACATTAATCCTTCACTTGATGTATCCCATACATCACACCGATTATATCATATATAACCAAATTTCCTTTTGTCAATTTGAACATTTCAAATCAACACCAAAAACTGATTCTCAACTTGAATACATTGAGCTACCAAGGGGACCTTATGGACCTGTAGCTTGAAGCTCCAACGATACGTGAATAACTGACTAAACTCTTTAATCACGAGATCCACCATCCGTTAACTATCGGACACTTCATTAAAGATCGACAGTTGCACTTTTCTCACTACAAATATATTTTGTGTCCATTTCAGCCAATCAACAGTGTAATAACCCTTCACAGATCCCTCGTAAGTACAACTGGGCCAATTTATCGTTTTGCCCCTGTAGTTACATCTAACTCATTAAGTACCATTGATCCCTCTAACAAACATAAGTCATAGTCCTACTATGACTGAGTCCTCTTTTCCAAAGAGAAGTTGTGGCCACTATGTTCAAGACCCGAAATCAACCTTTAAGGGAGCAATCTATCTACTTACCCCTACTTCAGAGAAGGAGTGAATTCCATCTTGTGTAACTGAGTTCCCAGCTTCTTAATTAGACAAATCCTGAAAAAGGTAGGCTTGTTGAGTTGGCAATCTGACCACTCTCACCCATACTAATCAAAGGACCGCTCTCAAAGGCAGGAGTTGCCAAAACACTCAGGATTAAGGTCATGTCACTTATGGTCGTTTAGGTGAGATGTAAGTCTCAAGTATCAACGACGTTATATAAAGAGACTATTCATCTCGTAGTTCGGTCTTATACAAACTCTTGCATGTCTCCACATGAATGGTCAGGATCAACCATCTGTAGTAGTTCACAACACTTCTAAACCTCTACAAAATGGGCCGTATCCATAGTGTCACCAGGATCAAGTATCTCTCCTTAATCCTTATACTACAGACCTTTTTAGTTTATCATTTAAGGCATGATCCACTTGTATATCTCATATACATGCTTAAGTTTACATACAATAACCATGGAGCTTTGTTTATTGGATATGAGTAAATGCAAAATAAAATAACTCTTATTTTATTCATACCAATGTGTACAGTGTTTACAAACTGCGAGAATCCGAGAGAATTAGGACATCAATCCCAACAGAAGCTTCCTTCCCAATAAGTGCCCAATGTGTATAATGTTAGTGCCAACTCTAAGGTGCTTGTTGATGATTTAGTAGAGGTTGCAAGCGAATAAAAGGCTGAGGATTTTGAGGAGCAGATTGCCAGCCTGCCCAGAAAACTAGGTATAAGATTTGGTCCACATTTGAACTTAATAACTAATATCCCTTATGCTCATTTTCCTAGCAGGTTGACTATTGCTCAAGGAGGATCACTCAAGGAGGAGGTGAGTTCAGTGCAGTCTTATGGTGCCAAGAGCTCTACTACATAGGGCAAGAAGGTTTAGGTTGAGATTCCAAAGGAAAATAAAGGTTAAGTTCCTGAGAAGAAGGAAAAGAAACAAGGGAATAGGTCAAATAGAAGGTAATACGATAAGATAATCTTCCTATGAAGCAGAAAGACCCAGGTGTGTTTTTTGTGCTATGTTTGAAAGCCACTAGAAAATTTGAGCATGCTATGTTAGATTTAGGGTCTGCTTCTGTGTATTCTGATTTTCAATCTCATATCCTGCACCCTGCTGATATTTTTATGAAGTTAGTTGATCATTCCCTTGTTAGGCCAGTTGGTTTAGTCAATGATATGCTTGTTATAGTCAATGACCTAACTTTTCCTTCTAATTTTTATGTAATTAAAATGTGAAGGGATCAAATCCCGCAACGAAAGCGTCTTCTGAGGGACCGTTTTGCATCCCGCGATTTGACTTTTACAATAAACATAATTGTTATACTAGACGGAATAGATAAACACGTAAACTAGCGTGCTTCTAGGGAAAAGGGTTGGAACAGTTCTTACCTTTGTAGATTCCTTAGTGCCACGAACAAGCCTTTTTAAGGTTCCAATGAGCAGATCTCCAAATGATTTTGATCACGAATAACTCTTTGAGCGATCTCGAACACTACCACGAGAGTTAGCTTGTTATTTTCTAGGATTCCAATAAAGGGATAGGTGGTATCCAACTATTGGGAGAGGGAGAGGAGAAAAGTGTTTTGGAGAATTGAGAGGATTTGGCCTAGAGAAAATTTTGCACAATAACACTAAGGTTGTGTATTGTTTGAGTTTCTCTGCAATGCCAAAATTTGTACGAATGTGCATTCTCAAAGGGCCACGGGGAGGTCTTTATATAGAGAAGGGCCAAGAATCTTTCCCAATATATTTTCCTTTTCTATAATTAATTAAATATTATTTATTTAATTAATTAGCCAATTTAATTAAATAGCACTTATTTAACTAATTAGCCCAATTAAATAACACTTATTTAACTAATTAGCCCAATTAAATAACACTTATTTAATTTTTAATTTGCACACTAATTAAATAATCATTTATACATTAAACCCATTTAATGCATATATTTAATTATCATGTACAACCCATGTACATGTACAAAACCTCTCTATTAATTAATTCATTGTGAATCTAATTTACTTGAATTAAATAATTTGTATCTTATTCAAATATTACTTCTCCAAATTTAATTATAGATCATATTCATAATTAATCACATTAATATATAGTTTCCTCAAATTAATTTGAACAATTCAAATTATCCCCCTTAAGTATCCTTTAGTGAGCTAATGAGGGGACCTGGTGGACCTGTAGATTAGAAACTCCAACGATATGAGATTAATTGGTTAAACTCATTAACCAAGTTAATCAATATTCCGTCAACTATGGATACACTCCACTAAAGACCCACAACTACACTATTCTCACTACAGATATATTTTTGTGTCCACGAATATAGACCAATACTAACAAGTTAGTCATTCATGAGTGTTTGTAACTCCAATTGGGTTAAATTATCATTTTACCCTTGGGTTACCTCTGACTTCTTAAGTACCAATGCTTCTCTAATGAACAACCTATTTATGGTCCAACCAATAAACAGAAACCCCTCTTGGGCCAATGAGAGGGTAGGACTCTTTGTTCAAGACCTGAAGACACCACTTAAGAGAACACTCATTTACTTACTCTCAATGAGAAAATGAGTGAATTCCATCTTGTATTATTGTGTTCCTAGCTCTCCATTCGGTCCCATCCCCAAAATGGTAGGCATATTTGGTCGATAATCTAGCCACCCTCACCCATGTAAATTAAAGGACAATCCCTCGTGAACAAGAGTTCATAATATACTCAGGATTGAGACTAAGTCGCCTAGGTCATCCTATTGAAATAGGAACCAAACTAGTCAACAATGTTACATGTAATGGTTATTATTACACGGTCTAGTCTTATGCAAACTTATTGCATAGGATATCTCCACTCACGTGTCACCTACATGAATGTGTTGGATCATTATGTTTGTATCGAATACAAAATGAGCCATATCCATAGTGTTACCAAGATAAGATACCCATCCTTATCCGTATACTATAGACCCTTTAGGCTAAATCTTGAACATTGATCCCTGTATTTTTCCACATACAGTTCAAGACTCATAAGGCAACTTTGGATGTTAGTTTATTAGATTTAGGGTTATTAAGAAAAATTATACAATAATAAAAATAATAACATTTAATGATTTAACATCTATAACTCTTTATTGATGATGGTTAATTAATATCATTTACTATCTACGAGTTTTAGGGCATAAAACCCAACAAGCTCCCACTTGAACTAAAATTCTAGTCAGTGGGTTGTACACAATCCAAAAGATAGGATTATTATAAATAAATACAATAAACTAAGGCATCATATACTCATTACACTTCTCCCACTTGCCCCTGGATTATCCAATGTACATGTCTCGTAGACCTAGACTATCTATATGATTCTAAAATAGTTTAATCGTGAGAACCTTCGTAAATTGATCAACAACAACTACTGCCCCACTATTGACACAATATAAGGTGATGGACAAATCCATATTTGGAACCACTTCCAAATCATTTAGGAACTTCCAGAGCTAAAACTCTTCATTTTCTGCTTCACAAGAAGCCATATACTTAGATTCCATAATGGAATTTGCAATGTATCCTTACTTGGTGCTACACCACACTACAACTTCCCGTTTAGGGTAAACACTAATCCTGACATGGATTTCCCAGAATCCTTGTCATTTTGAAATCAGAGTCGGTGTATCCTATAAGGATCAAATCCTTAGTTCTATACACCAGCTTGTAGCTCCTCGTTCTCTAAAGATACTTGAGGATGTTGTTAACCACTGTTCAGTAGTCTTACCTTGGATTGGACCCGTACCTACTGATAATTTCCATTGCATAACAAATGTCTGACCTAGTACAGAACATATAGGGAATATATCCTCAACTTCTTGAGGTGTCTAAGGACACTGTTCCTTTGTGTCAGTAAGGTACCATGCATCATTCTCAATGAGTAGGATATCGTCCACACAAAGTATTAGAAAAGCTACTTTATCTTTGATGATTTTCTTGTAGATACAAGGTTCATCAACGTTTTGATTAAAACTAAAAGATTTGACCGTTGTATCAAATTTAATGTTCCAAGATCTGGATGTCTGTTTCAACCATAAATAGATCGATTCAGTTGCAAACTTTTTGCTCCTGACCTTGGGCTACGATCCCCTTGGGCTGAGACATAAAGATATTCTCCTCAAGATTGTCATTCAGAAAAGTAGTCTTGACATCCATTTGCCATACCTCATATTCATAATATGTAGCTATGGACAAAAGAATTCTTTTAGACTTAAGCATAACAATAGGGAAAGAGTTTCCTTATAGTCAATCGCTTCCCTTTAGGTATAACCCTTTGTTATAAGTCTAGCTTTGAAAGTCTGTATCTTTCCAGTTACATCTCTCTTTCTTTTGTAGATCAATTTACACCCTATGGTTTGACCCCTTGAGATAAATCTACAAGCTACTATACTGAATTGAAGTACATGGACTCCATTTCAAAGTCCATGATTTTGATCCATTGGTCATTGTCTACGTCTATTTATAGGACAATGGATCCTCAACATCATCATCTGGTTTGACAACATGAGTTTCAGTTAAACCCTCCCACTGTGTCAAGGAATTCTTAACGATTGAGAAGGACGAGACTGGCCTAAAGTGCTGGCTCTTTCATTAATTCTTGATGAAGGACTAGCTTCATCAACAACCCTTGTTGATTCTTCATTAGCTTCATTTAATACTACTTTGCTACGTGGTTTACGATCTCTCATGTGGTATTCCTCTAAAAATGTAACATTTTTCGATACAAACACTTTATTTTCTTGAGGGTCAAAGAGCAAACCGCCTCTCGTTTCTTTAGGGTATCCAACAAACTGGCACAATTTTGAACGAGGTTCCAACTTCTTAGGATTTGTCACTAACATATGTGCAGGACAACCCCAAATTCTAAAGTAGCGTAAACTCAGATTACGCCCCCTCTATAACTCAAAAGGTGTTTTAGAAACACTTTTCGAGGGAACACTGTTCAAGATGTGAACTGCAGTCTCTATTCCATGCCCCCAAAACGAGTTAGGCAATTGAGCATAGCTCGTCATTAAACAAACCATATCCAATGGGGTTCTATTTCTCCTTTCTGATACACCGTTCTGTTGAGGTATATCAGGTGCTGAGAGTTGGGATTGAATTCCATGTTCTATTAAATAGACATGAAATTCTAAATCCATGTACTCTCCATCCCGATAAAATTGAAGTGTTTTAATTGTTCTATTTAATAGGTTTTCAACTTCAGCCTTATACTCTTTAAACTTTTCAAAAGCTTCAAACTTATGTTCCATTAGGTATAAGTAACCGTACCTCGAATAATCATCTATAAAAGAGATGAAGTATTTATACCCTTCTCTAGCCTTTACATTCATCGATTCACAAAGGTCCGAATGTATGAGCTCTAAGGGTTCATTGGCTTTATAACCTTTTCCACTAAAAGGTCTTTTCGTAATTTTTCCTTCGAGATAGGATTCACATGGAGGTAATGAAACATCTTCTATCTTACTTAGAAGTCCATTCTTTATCAATCTTCTGATCCTATCATGATTTATATGGCCTAATTTCAAATACCAAAGGTAGGTATCATTGTTACTTGGAGAAATTCTACGCCTTTTAATTTGAGTATTAGCAGTTTTAAACATCCCATGATTTAAAAGTGCTTTTGATTCAGTTGGTCTTATTATATATAAGTTGTCTTCTAGTTTAGCTAACAAATAATCACACCATTTTTTTAAAATGAAAGCTTCATTTGAATTAAAAGTATTAGTAGTTTTAAACATCTCATGATTTAAAAGTGCTTTTGATTCAGTTGGTCTTAATACATATAAGTTGTCTTCTACTTTAGCTAACAAATAATCACGCCATTTTTTTTTAAAAAAATAAACGCTTCATTTGAATTAAAAGAAACAGAGTATGATTGTTCAATTAAACAAGAAATAGAAACAAGTTTCCTTTTCATTCTAGGAACAATGCATAAGTTTTCTAAAAACAAAAATCTATTTCCAAAAGACAACTTAGCAGTTCCTATTGTACGAGCTGAAATGATGTCTCCTGTTCCAACCTTGAGCATCATTTCACACTCTTCTAGCTATTGAAAGGAACTAATTCCTTGTAAAGAAGAACAAACATGATTAGTGGCTCATGAATCAAATATCCAAGCATCATGGTCATTTGCCACTAAACAAGTTTCCAAGACTAGTAAATCATGTTTACCTTTGTTCTCTTTCTTCTTCTCAGCAAGGTACTTGGGGAAATTGCTTTTCCAATGACCATCCACTTTTTAGTCGAAGCATTTTCCCTTGTCAGCCTTAGCTTTACCCTTACTTTTGCCAACAATGGGAGCATTCCCTTTTCCTCCTTTCTTTTTCTAGATTCTTTTAGTACCAGAAGTTAAAGAAACAGATTTAGTACATGAGGATGAACCCTTATGGAACTTTTTGGAATGGGCAACGTTTGCCTCTCCTTATACTGGTCCCTTACATTTCATAAGAGACTAAAAAGTCTATAACACATTAAGGAAGATAATCATTGTGTATTGTATTTTGTTCATAACCTTATTTCTATAGAATTGAAGAAAACTCTTCGGAAGAGATTCCAAAATAAAAGACACTTGACTTTGCTCGTCTATGACCGCACCATTTATTTCGACGTTATTGAAATGGACCATCAGGTTGAAAACATGTTCTTTCACTGATTGGCTCTCTTTCATACACACATTATAAATGTACTTGAGGACCTTGTGCCGGATCTGAGAGGATGGTTATCCAAACATCTCCTAGAGGGACTCCATGATCTGACGTGTAGTGATCATGGCTTCATGCTTCTTGGTAAGAACGTAAGACAAACTTGCCAAGATGTAGACTCGAGCCTTGCCATTGGCCTTCGTCCAATAGTCATATGCATCCTTCAGCGCTTGATATGCATTTCGAGTAGGGATTGGAAGACATTCCTCTGTCAAGAAAAACCGCAGATCATCAATAATCAGAATTATATTCAAGTTAGATTTCCACGTCGCATAGTTTTCACTGATTAATTTCTCATTTTTAAGTAAGGATATAATTGAGGACGACATGCTGAAACATACAAATTGACCTTATTAGCTATCTTTGTCATAACCCATTATTTAATTATCCAATCAATTTGGCAAAAACACATTTAATCAAATAATCCTAACTAAACTATTGATTTTAGTTTTTGAAACGATACTTCAAAGGTTTAGAACAACAACCACCGAAAGGTGATCAGTCACTCCTTCTTTGAATTGAGACAATCTGAGCCAATCCTTAATACCAGAATAACTCTTATTCCTATAGTTTTTAGCTACCGTTGTTTCGGTCAAAGATTCATTAACTGAATTAATTCATCCCATAAGTGTGACCCTCCCATTTTCAGATCCCAAAGGTACGCTTCAACAGACTACCTAAGGGAAAGACAACTGTTGAAGATTAACCTAAGAAACCCTATCCGTTTCTGAAGTTTGTGTTGTTTAGACCCCTATGATGAGGCCCTCCAAAAGATGGTAGCTCTAGGATGACATGCGGATGGACCATCGGAATCTCATGGTGCAATCTAATGGAGGAGACTGTGGGATACGTTGACACGCATCCCTCTCCCTCTTACTATGAATACTTTCCCCATTCACCTTGTTATTAACCCATGCAAACACTTTTCGAAAGAAGGCCATGCCAGGGCAACAAAAAGCCGAGCATGAATCTCACAGTGTGAACTCTTGGGGACGTGAGAGCTAAAATTCGATATATCACATATACCAATATCCTCCCACTAAAGCATTCTAAAATTTTATTAGGATTTTATTATACTTAGTTAAAACTCTGGCTAATGAATTTATCTAAGTCCTTTAAATTTGCTTCAATATAACATTTATATTGAATAATTTAACAACACTCTATTTCATTTATTAAACTCTTTTAATAAAATCAATCAGCTATTGTATGCTTATAAAATATTTACCCAATTCACCTTCCAGGTCAGTTCTCAAGTAGAGGTGTTCCATTTCTGTCAGCTTAGATACCCCTTCCTAGACAGAACCTTCCTTAGATAAAGGTCCCTTATGGACAATTATTTATAAATTTAATCTTTTACTGAAATTTATTTTAATCCTATTAAAATAAATTAAAAAAAAATTAAACTATTCCTAATCTCATTAGAAATAATATAAGTCAATTTTAAATAACTTAAAAGTAATTTGACCTATGTTTGCATGTAATCTAGATTATATAAATCAATCAAATTCATTAAAACTATAACTCTTTATAAATTAATGAATGATTAAATATATAATCACAACAAACATTCACATGCATCCTTCCACTATTTATTAGAACAATTTTAATATATAGTATAATGCATGGACATACTTAGGTTAATCATACATCAATAACATAACTCTTATATTATGATGCATGAGCATGCTAATTTAATCATGCATCTATAAAATAGAACTTTTTATATTTAATCATGATGCATGTACATGTTTATCCTAAAGTGGGTATTTTTTAATATATTTGACATACAATATATAATAAGAATTCAAAAATTAATTTACAACATATATCCAATGCATAATTAAATTAAACAACAAAAATTGGACCAATTTTGGCACCCTAAAACAAAATTAATTTATTAAATTAATATAACTATTATATAAATTTTATTAATTAATATAAATTAAAAACTACATATAAGGCAAATAGGTTAAAAATAGTTGTTGGAGAACGACTAGCACATGCCGCACTTGCTTCGTCCAAATCCGGAGCATTGCAACGTTGTGGGTAGACTACAACGTTGCCACTACAACCCAACGCCTCTACCTTGTAGCGTCGCAATGCTGCATGACAGATTGCTCCTCTTTGCTCGTTTTTTTTACTCTGAACTAGCCCCAAACACCTCCGTTTGATCCTGATTCTTCAGCAACCATTACTCTATCAATTGACATGGACTTACAGACTCGAAGCATAAGTTAAAATACCATAAAATACAATGGGCCCTTACAATTTAATCAAATTTAAAAGTAATCTAGGGCCAAAATCGAAAACATTCAATTTTGCAAAACAACATTCAGACATTCATAATGCAGAATAAAACCACATCTAAACAATATTCTTTCAAAAAATATAAAGAACAAAAATGCAAAGAATTGGTTTTGATACCAATTGAATGAATCAAATTCTGCAGCGAAAGCATCTCGTGAGAGACTGCCTTGCATCTCGAGATTCAATTTTTACAGTAAGCATAATCGTTATACAAGACAGAATAGATAAACACGTAAACTAGCATGCTTCTAAGGAAAAGGGTTAGGGCATGTTCTTACCTTTGTAGATTCCCTAGCGCCACGAACAAGCCTTTCTAAGGTTCCAATGAATGGATCTCCAAACGGTCTTGATCGTGAATAACTCTTTTAGTGATCTTGAACACTACCATGAGAATTACCTTGTTATTCTTTGGGTTTCCAATAGAGGGATAAGTGGTATCCAATTATTGGGAGAGGGACAGTAGAAAAGTGTTTTGGAGAATTGAGAGGATTTGGCCTAGAGAAAATTCTGCACAATAACACAGAGGTTTTGTATTGTCAGAGTTTCTCTACAATGCCAAAGTGTATAGGAATGTGCATTCTAAAAGGGCCATGAGGAGGTCTTTATATAGGGAAGGGCCAAAAATCTATTCCAATATATTTTTCTTTTCTATTATTAATTAAATAATATTTATTTAATTAATTAGCCCATTTAATTAAATAACACTTATTTAAGTAATTAGCCTAAATAACAATGATTTAATTTGTACAATTAAATGACACTTATTTAATTTTTAATTTGCACAATAATTAAATAATCATTTATACATTAAATCCATTTAATGTATATATTTAATGATCATATACATCCCACGTATATGTGCAAAACATCTCTATTAATTAATTCATCGTGATTCTAATTCACTTGAATTAAATAATTTGAATCTTATTCAAATATTACTTCTCCAAATTTTTAATTCTAGATCATATCCATAATTAATCACATTAATATATAGTTTCCTCAAATTAATTTGAAAAATTCAAATTATCCCTCTTAAGTATCCTCTAGTGAGCTAACGAGGGGACTTGGTGAACCTGTAGATTGGAAACTGCAACGATATGTGATTAATTGGTCAAACTCTTGGTCAAACTCTTGGTCAAACTCTTTGACCAAGTGAATCAATAAACAGAAACCTCTCTGGGGCCAATGAGAGGGTAGGACCCTTTATTCAAGTCCCGGAGATACCACTTAAGGGAACACTCATCTACTTACGCTTAAGTCGCCTAGGTCACCCTATTGAAATATGAACCAAACTAGTCAAAGGTGTTACATCTAGTGATTACTAGTTCGTGGTCCAGTCTTATGCAAACTCATTGCATAGGATACCCCCACTCACGTGTCACCTACATGAACGCATTGGATCATGATGTTTGAATCAAATATAAAGTAGGTCGTATCCATAGTGTTACCACGATAAGGTACCCAACCTTATCTCTATACTATAGACCCTTTAGGCTATATCTTGAACATTGATCTCCATATTTCTCCACATACAGTTTAAGACTCATAAGATAGCCTTGGATATTAGTTTATTGGATTTAGGGTTTTTAAGACATAATAGACAACAATACAAACAATATCATTTATTAATTTAACATCCATAACTCTTTATGGATGACGGTCAGTTAATAACATTTATTATCCACGAGTTTTAGGGCATAAAACCCAAAACTGGCTCTCTACTCGATCTTATCTCAAAAAATGGTAGGCATATTGGGTCGGTGATCTGGCCACCCTCACCCATGCAAATCAAAGGACAATCCTTTGTGAACAGAAATTCATAACATACTCAGGATCAAGATTAAGTCGCTAGATCATCCTATTGAAATAGGAACCAAACTAGTCAACAATTTTACATCTAGTGGTTACTATTTCGTGGTCCAGTCTTATGCAAACTCATTACATAGGATACCCCCACTCGCGTGTCACCTACACGAACGTGTTGGATCATTACGTTTGTATCAAATACAAAGTAGGTTGCATCCAAAGTATTACCAGGATAAGATACTCAGCCTTATCCCTATACTATAGAACCTTTAGGCTGAATCTTGAACATTGATCCCCGTATGTCTCCACATACAGTTCAAGACTCATAAGGCAGCCTTGAATGTTAGTTTATTGGATTTAGGGTTATTAAGACAAATTAGACAACAGTACAAACAATAACATTTATTTATTTAACATATATAACTCTTTATTGATGATGATCAATTAATAATATTTACTATTTCGAGTTTTAAGGCATAAAACCCAACAATATGAATGTTGGTTCCACTTCTTCTTTAGAATTATTTGTGCTGCTAGGTCGACCCTTCTTAAAGACTGCCAGGGCTGTTATTGATGTTGATCAAGAGTCCTAACTCTTAGGCACAAAGAGAAAATTGAAAAGATTTCTATGATTGATTCTTCTTCCTCCACTAATCTTATGTGTTGTAATACTCATATTTTATAGGATAGTGGTCAACCTCCTAAGTTAGGGGTGGGAGATGGAGACTTAGTTGTTCATGATTGATAAGTAAATATTGGCAACAACAAGAACTAGAGCTAAAAGTCTTCAAGAAGAATTTAATGGTTGCTTCCAAGCTAAGTTTCCAACCCATGATAAAGAGATGCAACCTTTGAAGCTCCAAAAGTCACTTGGACACCCAAGAGTCATAATGAATCTAAAAATTCAGATTCATTTAAATTATTAATGTTCTACATATCTATTTAGTTTATGTATTTGCATATATTAAAGGTTCATATATTTAGTTTATAGATGAAAAGTTTCATCCTTTCATAGTGTCTTTTCATTTAGTATAAATAATATCGTGTTTTTCACAAGATATAGAAGAAGACTTTGAAGTTGAATAAATTTTCTTAGAGTTTATTCTCTAGCTTTATGCTTTTTCTTTGTATTCTTGTGTTTAGAATGCATGTTTTAGGACTTTCAATCTAGTTTAATCGATTAGATTGTGGAAAGTTCAAAATCTTGAAATTAGAAACAAGTTCTTCTTTCTTCTTGATCATCAATTAAACTTCCAAGCCAAATCTGTTTCGCTTTCTTAAGGTTGCTTATCAATTAGTTATCGAGGTTATTCTTATTACTATTGGGGGGGTTCACCTAAAATAAGGGAAGTTCTCAAACGTGATTAAGGTAGTTCCTTATATCATTTGGTATCAGAGTGTTGGCTCTAAATAGATTATATCTTTTATTGTTTTCCCTTCCGTGCCATCTTCTTTCTTCCTTTAAATCATTTCATTTGTCTCCATTATTCTTGCGTCTCTTCGTCTTCTCATTTTTTTTTTACTTCATATGCTATCATGCTTGTTGAAAAAAAAGTTTGTGAAAAAAGTAGAAAAAAGAAAGAAAAGTGATTTATCATTTTCTTTTGACCTTTCATTATTTGTTATTTTGTTCATATTTCAGTATACTTGGTGGAAAAATTAGAAAAAAAAAATTATTTTGCATCTCTCTATATATTTTTAAAAAACTTTGAGATTTTTTTTTCACATTTTAGACTATATTTAAATTTATTGCATGATTCTCATAAGACTACTATAAGATTTGCTAAAGTTTGAGATATTAGAAGTCTTATGATATGTCTCATCGAAGAAGAAATTGTCATGCAACTTACGACAATGATGATAATTTTTGGAAGAGTGTTAAGGAAAGTTTGGCTGAGTTGCTCCAATCCAACATAGGCTAGTTGAATACAATGTGGAAGTTACAAAAGCTAGCTAGAAAGAATCATGCCGCGCGAACCATTAAAAATCAATAAGATAGTTCATTACCAGAAATTGATAAACCAATTCCAAATGATGAAGTTCATCCACAAGTCAAAAAGGAAGATTCCAACTGTGATGATGTTGAAATGAAAGTGAGTGATCATTGGAATTTAGGAGAAGAATCAAAAGGTAAAGTCGTTATAAAGAGCGAGAAAATATTTGAAGTATGTGCAGAGAATGAGATCACAACCAATTCTCTAAAGAAAAGTGAAGATAACTTGGAGTCTAAGAAATTAGAAGAGAGTGAGGAGAGAGAAGAGGCTAAAATAAGAGAGAAAAGTGAGAGAAAGGAAACAAAAAAGAGTTGTTGCAGAAAGAAACCTTCAAGTGTGAAAAATCATGAGTGTGGGAAGAAATTAGAAGAGAGTGAGGAGAGAGAAGAGGCTAAAATAAGAGAGAAAAGTGAGAGAAAGGAAACAAAAAAGAGTTGTTGCAGAAAGAAACCTTCAAGTGTGAAAAATCATGAGTGTGGGATTTATTTTCCAACTAATGTTCTTTCCAATTTTTTTCTTATGTTCTTAATGGATCATTGATGACATGACGAAAGGAGTGCATCACTCAGTACATAAAGTTCATATTCAATACACATGAATATGTTATAATCCACTTGTTTGAATGAGCTCGAGATGATGATTACAAAGTTGCTTTACAAGGTGATCTATAGGTTCAAGAACGAATCTTCTTGAAGAAGGGGAGAATGATAAGGAGCTGACCATCATAGAATAACATTTGAAAAATGTAAAATCTTGGGTTTTAAACCTTGAAAGCTTTTTAAGCTTTGTTTCTTGTGTGTTCTTGAGATAGAACGCATGAATATTTGGAGCATTCAAGTGAAGATTTATCTGTCTTGCTTATGGAGTGCTTTGAAGATCAATGGTTGATGAGAGTGTTAAACTTTGTCTGATCCTTGGTTTATTAGATCATCTAAGTAATATTTCATCTAACCAATCTTAGGGGTTGAGATCAAATTGGTTATGGGGTCTATTAGGTTGAGTGCTTTAGGTCTTGTCTTTCAACATGATTCATAGATTCGAAACTCAAAGGTTTCTTAACATTTTGGTATCAGAGCTTGGGCTCTAGATCGGATATATGTTTTTATTGTTGCAATGTCAATCTTTTTTTTTTCTTATTCGTCATGTTAGTGTCTGTCTAAAAAAAAAAATTGTCAACTTTGTTGTTTGTTTGGTGGTGTTGTCTTTTGTTGGTTCATAGGTCATGTCTTCATCTCCAACATTTTGTTATTTGATGTCTTCAAATTTAAGCTTTGTTTGGTGTCAAATATTTTCATCTTGTCCATTATATAAAAACTAAAAAAAGTGTTAGTTCTATATTTCATTTTTATATTTTCGTCTTCTTCAAAGTTTTAGAACTGAGTCTAATCTACAAGTTTGTTTTTTATAAGGTCTTCCAATTTGGTTTCCTACAGTGTCAAATAGTCTTGTTTTGAAAATTGTCATGATTAAAGTTGTGTAATCCCAGGGCTCAAGAAGATGACTGCAAATTGCATTACAAAGAGATCTTTAAGATTCGGGAACGAATCTTCTTGAAGAAAGGGAGAATGATAAGCAAATATTGACAATAACAAGAGCTAGAGCTAAAAGTCTTCAAGAAGAATTAAATGGTTGCTTCCAAGCTAAGTTTCTAACCCACGATGAAGAGATGCGACCTTTGAAGCTCCGAGTCACTTGGTCACCCAAGAGTCATAATGAATCTGAACATTCAGATTCATTTACATTATTAATGTTCTATGTATCTATTTAATTTATGTATTTGCATTTATTAAAGGTTCGTGTATTTAGTTTATAGATGAAAGATTGCATCCTTTCATAGTGTTTTTTCATTCAGTATAAATAATGTATTTTTCACAATCAAGATATAGAAGAAGACTTTGAAATTGAATGAAATTTCTTTAGAGTTTATTCTCTCAAGCTTTATGCACTTTATATTCTTGTGTTTAAAATGTATGTTTTAGGACTTTCAATCTAGTTTGATTAATTAGATTGTGAAAAGTTGAAAATCTTGAAGTTAGGAACAAGTTCTCCTTTCTTCTTGATCATCGATCAATCGTCCAAGTCAAATTTGTTTAGCTTTCTTAGGGTTGCTTATCAATTAGTTAATTCTTATTATTGTTGAGGGAATTCACCTAGAATAAGGAGAGTTCTCAAACATGATTGAGGTAGTTTCTTATATCAATAATGGTTACGGTTAATGAAGTTAAGTCGAGTCGAGCATACCAACCTTAAACAATTGCACTACCTAGAAGTAGTTAGGATTTGACTTTTTATTGCTTTCTTAGTTTAGGTTTGTTTTCTATTTATTTTAATTTTTCTTGAGCTTAATTCTTTCATTTTTTTTTCTTGATCTTTAGGTTTTTGTTGTCCTCGAGAAGATTGAGAGAATTATATTTTTTATGAGCCAGCTATCATCACCATCCAATGTGCCAAATTCTAGGTAAGTTTTTTGTTTCCCTTTTCATTTTGTCCCTTGTTTTTGGTTCTTTATCACATTGGGGATAATGTTAGATTTTAAGTTGGGACTGGGGTATGTTGTGTTCTGGCTGGAGCACTTGAGCATATAAGCTTGGGCTATTTTGTTTGTATGCTTATATGCATGTTTGCTCATATTAAGTGGTTCGTTATGATCACTAGTGTATGATGCACTCTTTTGTATTTTTAATTTGTATGACATGATGTTTGATATGAATAATCATAATTTTTAGACCTTTTTTCTTAAAAAAAAAAATTCTTACTTCTCATGCATGCTTAAGTTTTTTGTTGGCCTAAATTAGGCCTTACATGCTTAAAATTGTATTACTTAGCCTACATTTTTTTGTTGTCACTTTGATGGGTCCCATTGATTTGAGAGTTTCTTGCATGATGAGTTGTAATGTAATACTGAGGGAGAAAAATGATTTATATGCCTGCTTTATAAAAGCCAGCTAATATATATTTGCATTAAAAAGAAAATATCATGAAAAAATGAAATTGTAATGTTATATATGACTAGGGTTAGAAAGAGCTACCTTGATGTGATTAGTTAGGACACTCGTGAGAAAAGAGTAAGTATAGTTCCCTGCAGTCTTTGTGTGAAAGCTAATGCCCCTAGGTTAAATAAATGTAAGTTTGGGATCCCGAGAGTTAAATTTTAGGCACCTTAGTTGAAAGATTACCGTCTTCATTATTTTGGTGCTTGATGGTTGGTGCATGAGCCAATGTAGGGAAAAAACAAATTGAGGTTCATTTAAAACCATTTCGGGTTGTTTATACTTAATTAGAAGGACTTTGAACTCACCATTGCATGAATAAGCCTAGAACTAATTTTAAATCGTGCTTCATTAATTGATTATAATTTGATTTCATTGTTGAGTGCAAATTAAATCCTAGGAGACTGTTGAGACTTAAGTAAAGAACCATGTAATTTGAGTGAGCATATCATTTGTATGTCTATGTGTTTATTTCTACCTTGCTCGAGAACGATCAAGAGCCAAGTTGGAGGTGTTTAATAGCACAAAAAATGTTTTATCCAGCTCCGCTTGATTCAGGATTATTCTAGGATTTTATGTGTTTGTTATGCTATTTTGTAGGTTTTGAGCATTTAAGAGGTAGAATCGACTATTTGGAGTCATTCGAAGTTAATATGAAGAAATTTGGAGTTAAGTTGAGCATATATGCTTCAAAGGAGGAATTACCAAAATTCCCCTGAATCGAGCATTGCAAAGTTCTGAAATTCAGCCAACCAGCCGACTTCTACACGATTTCTCTCATCTTTTCTTCTTTTTTTGGTCAGTAGGATGTATCAAAATGATTCCTTGGCGATTGTTTTGAATATTATGGGCTAAGGTGGTCGTTACGAGCTTGGGTTTTAGGATTTTTCTACCTATTTGATGTATTTGTAAGTTTTCAAGCTATTTATTTGTAATTGTCGGATTTGATTATGTCCTTAAATGTTTATGATTATATTATTGGACGCTTGAAAATTTTATAATTATCACTTTTGATTGACATTTGATAAGTGACATTTAATCTTGTGTTAATCAACAAGAAGTAGTAGGTTAGGTTAGCTTGCAAATCATTTAGATGAGTATTGTTCTAATTAGCCTAGAATCAAATCAACCTAATATGTACTTAAAGCTGATCCTATTAGATATTCAACCTAATTTTGTCCTGGATTTTAATGCAATTAGGTCAACTTGAATTTGCATGTTGCTTATTGATTTAAATTGGGCTAATTAGTTGATTAGGTCGAATCAACTGGCTGTTCCAATTAATTTGATTAGGTACAAACAATTGCTTGACTCTAGTAATGAGAATTCTATGATCGAATGCATCGAATAGGAGAATTCCGTAACATCCCAAGCTAGGCATTTTTCTCATTGTTATCACAACTACTCTACTTTTGTTTTATATATTTAAATTTCTTTTGCAATAGAACAATTTTCAAAAACCTCCCTCCGGGTACTCTCAGACTGAAAACACTTTAATTAAGAAATTCTAGAGCTCCCTGTGTTCAACCCGATCTTAGGACTAAAACTAGCCGTTTGTTATAGTGGACACGGTTAAATTATTTGGTTTGGATTTGGGCGACGAAATTCGTTCTGACCATTTATCCTAATCGCATTCGGCTAACATGCAATCTTATGATATCTCATGGTATTATTAATTGAATATAACAATTATAAACTAATTAATAAAACCATATTTCATGCATATCAAATTTCATTAACATACATGATATAACTCTTATATTAATGTTAATAAAAAATTATATAGTAGGCATGCTTTTAAGCATACATTAAAACATATATACCCATGCAAACTATATAATATGATCATGCATGTACATACTTTAAGAAGTAACCTAAACTTTAAATATAACATTTATATTTAATATGATGCATGATCATACTTTTTCATTAATAAATATAACTCTCATATTAATATGAATGAAAACAATAAGCATGTTATCATATAATATAACATTTATATTAAAATGAAGCATGACATGCTTATTTAAATCATATAATATAATATTTAGATCTTTAAATCATATAATATAACATTTATTAAGATCTAATGTATGAATATATTTATCCTAAGGTGGGATTTTAAACTATATGACATACATTATGAAACATATAATTAATATAATTAAACATATATTTCATGCATATTAAAACTATATTATAGCAACCATAGACCAAGTATTGGCACCTTGATAAAAACATTAAATTAAATTACATTAATTTAATTTAAAACACAAAAAAATGTCTTGAACTGCTGGAAGAAAATTTTCACCTTTCTACTTGAAGAAAACTGCCACATTCATGCTTGAGGAAAACGACCACGTTCATTTTTTCATGACGAACAAACATTGACGTACAATAGTCAGAAGCTTTTAAGGACGAATAAACAATAACTAACAGCAGCCTTCTGCACAGAAATCTCGCGGGTCTGCACTCTGAATTCCATTTTCCACCTTAGTTTCTGGCTTTTTTCATAGCAAACACTTCATCACGAAAGATCTGGATTTACAGACTCAATTTACAAAATAAATGCCCAAAACACCGACCCTTTACATCGATCAAATCAAAGTAAAAATTTGTAAATCTAAGTGCCAATATTTATTAGCATATTTCACATTAACTCACATACATTGTGCAAAAAACAACCCACATTCTCTCTGTTTTTTTTTTTCAATCCAAAGAAAATTAAAAACACATTTGGCTTTGGTATCAATTGAAGGGATTGAATCCAATAGCGGAAGGCGTCAACTCGTGTGCTGTTCATTTACGTTTCGAATTAACAGAAAAAGCAGAGAAATATTAAACATATTTTTAACTAAGCATGCTATAAACAGAAGAAATTCTAGGAGAAGAGAATTACCTTTAAAGAAATTCTTAAATCTTCTCCAATTCCACATTGTAATTACGATCTCAGCAACTCTTCAACAATCTTACGAAAGGACACCACCACTACGTCTTCTCCGCTATTCTCCGACAAGGAAAATATTTGTGGGATCCTTTCTGGGAGACTAAGGAAAGAAGAAGTTTATGCAGAAGTTTAGGTAGTGATACCTTTTCTTTGTAACTTTTAGTGACGAGAGATTTTTTAGCGTTGAGAGAGAATTTTTTTTAGCAAGAAACTTTTCTTCTTCTATGTGTTTATCAATTAAGAACCATTATGTATTGACAGTAAGGAGGGAGATAACTCCCCTCCCTCACAATAACCCACGGTAACTCCTCCGTAACTGCAAGAGAGTTAATTTTTAATTAAATTAAATCACACTTCATATAATTAAATTAAATAAATATTAATTGTGGTAAGAGCAGATACTTGAGCTGTCTTCAGAGGATTTGACCGCTACCTGGGGAGGGGGGGGGGGGAACAAAAACATTTGAAAACGGGGTGAGCTTATGCCCAGTGAGTGACCGAGAAAAACATAGTAAATTCTCATGCATAATTTCAGAAAAATAGTTTTTATCTGAAATATAAACTTTTGCAGATAAATATTTTCCAAGCGTAAATTATATAAAACAGTTTTAAACATAAAACAGTAAAATCATTTTCTCAAGTCAAAGTACTGTATAACTGGTAAATAATCCCAACACCAACTACTAGTCCAGAGAGAACTCTTTTGCTCAATCTCTGACTTTATTCAACCTATGGCCACACTAAGTACCTTCACACATTAGGTACAACTGCTCAGATACCTTCTCCTTTTACTTCAGTATCGAGCTACTAGGATACCTTCTCCAACGTACTTCAGTATCCCGTTGGCTTGGTACCTTCTCAAACGTACTTCAGTACCAATAGATGCCTTCTCCTTGTACTTCAGTATCTAGTTGGGTGGATGCCTTCTCCTTGTACTTCGGCATCGCATTTTAACCAAATATTTATAAACAACTTTTCTCTTTAAAGCATGTATAATTAAAACACATGTACAACATGGCTTTAAAGATGGTAACGCATGCTGGATAAAATCAATACATATACATATGTAAATAGTTTTTCATCAATATGCATGCGTTCAAATCACAATTCAAACTTGCTTGGAAACCACTTTAAAAACTATAGGCATGAGAATTATTTTCGTAAACATGCTTTCTGTAAAACGTTTGTAATAAAAAAATTTTAAAAATGTTTTAGTTCGAAAAAATTTTAGCCACTCACCTCGAACTCTTAGGAACTTTTCACTCTAGTAGCTCCTCGGGTACCTTTTTCACCCTCGATCCAGATTCAACTTTCAACTTAGATTACTAATAGTTCTGAACCTTATTTAGAAATACTTCCTTCTACAAACTTATTCTAAAATGTCTTAAGAATATTACCCTAACTTTCAGCTCATAATTTCTCGTGTTTGACCGGAATCTCAAAATCTTAAAGACTGGCCTAGACTGATCTGATAGTCTGACCCTTCTGCCTTCTTCTCAACTCTAGCCCAGTTCCTTTGAGCCTTTTCCTCCGGCAGCCCTACTCTGAAAACTAGACTTTCAGAGCTTTCAGATGGCTTTAGAATCACTCCAAACGCACCAGTAAGATTAGATGATCTTCTCGTCCAAATTGACACACTCCTCTGAACCCTCACTGCCCTCTACTTTCTCTACGAAATTTATGATTTTTGTGTAATTTGAAAATGAAATCCCGACTCCTATTTATAGCGTTCAAATTGTTCATGTGATTGACAACACCTACTTGGCTGCATGACTAAATGTTTAATCTCCCTTTAATAAACGTAAGCTGACTTCACCTTAGTTCAATGTGTTCTTCCCAAAACGCATCCAACACAATTTTTAGGGTTTAAGAATTTCTCTTAATCGGACACCTAGATTTTAATTGAAGTTTGTCCTTACGTCTTCAAAGCTTCGTTTGTATTCAAGTAAATGCATAATCCACCCAACGCGTCTAAATACATCGCCCAGAAGGTTGCTGACCGTTCAATGGATAGGCGAGGCGTGGGCATGACATTCGAATGGGACAAAGCAAAGTTAGCATAGGCGCTCTCTCTCTTTCCGCCTCGGCAGTGTCGCTCTCTCCACTCTCGACAATTTCGCTCTCCCACTTTTTTCGCTGGTCTCGCTCTCTTCACTCTCGCTCCCTCTAGCAATCTCGCTGGTCTTGCTCTCTCCAATCTCGCTCTCTCTCTCGCTCTGTCCAAAACTTTTCTCTTCACTCTCGCTCTCTCCAGCTTTCTCGTGGGTCTCGCTCTCTCTCAGCTTTCTCGCTGGTCTTGCTCTCTCCCATCTTCTATCCAATCTCGCTCTCTCCCATTTCTCTCCAATCTCACTGGTCTCGATCTCAATGATCTCGCTCTCAACGATCTCGCTGATCTCACTCTCAACGATCTCGCTCTTAGCTACTGCGAACATTGTTCTTCATACACGTTTGCTCACACTTTTTCCAAATTTTCCAGGTAATTTCCCATATTTTTCGCATTTCCCATAAATTCCATATGTTTCTCAGTCCTTCCACGCATAACACACTTCACCTAATTTCTCCATACTTAGCTGAATTTTTCCCCAAATTTTCCAAACTTAATTTCCTATTATTCCATACTAGCTCAACCTACTTATTATTTTTCCCCAACTTTCCCAACTCAATTCCATATTTTTCTTTTCAAACTAACTTTCTCATCAAATACTTATTATACAAATTTCATTACAATTTTATCAATTAAAGCTCAACTTAATTAGTCAAAGAAAATCTACTTAACACTTAGAAATTTCCTTCCCCCTTAACTTAGGATTTAACTTTCACTTATTTAATTCCTTTTATCACTTGCTTAAGTAAGGAAAATAGAAATCCGGGTTTCAACACGCCTCAATGGCAAGGTTCTCAACTCACTCAGGATTGAGGTCATGTTAACCTATGGTCATCCTAGTAAAGTGAAGTCTCTGTCATGAACGACATTACATAACGAGACATTAACACTTCGTGGTAAGGTCTTAATATAACTCCTTTGTATAGGACGCCCCCGCTCGCATGTTCCCACACGAATGATCAGGATCAGACCATCTGTGGCAGGTCACAAACACTTATAACTATTCCACAAAGTGGACTGCATCCGTAGCGTTACCAGGATAAGGTTTTCCCTCCTATATCCATATACTACAGACCATCTTGGTTATCACTTAAGACATGATCTACTTGTATGTCACCACATACATGATTAAGTTACATAATGACAACTAGGGATTTTAGTTTATTGGTTTGTTGGTAAAGCAAATAAAACATCCAATGTACAAAGTCAAGAAGTGAAGTAAATATTCATATATTATTATACATCACAGGTGTTCATACAAACTGTTTACAAATTACAGGACACGAGACTTTAGGGCATCAATCCCCAACATTAATAGCGCAAAAAATGGCTATCCCTCTACTTAATCAGGATTTTCTAGGATTTTATGTGTTTGTTATGCCATTTTGTAGGTTTTAAGCATTTAAGAGGTAGAATCGACTATTTGGAGTCATTCGGTTAATATGAGAAATTTGGAGTTAAGTTGAGCAATATGAGCTTCAAAGGAGGAATTACCAAAATCTCCTGAATCGAGCATTGCAAAGTTCTGAAATTCAGCCAACCAGCCGACTTCCTTAATGAATATTGATCTGATTCTTCATCTTTTCTTCTTTTTTTTGGTCCAATAGAGATGTATCAAAATGATTCCTTTGCATTGATTAGTTTCTAACCTTTTCTTTTTGTTCATATTACACTCATACATTCCATTAATGTGAAAGTACACTATAATTTTTTTGTTTGTATGGAATAAAAGCATTTTATCTACCTCAAGTATAATGGTTACATGTAAAAAATTATAAATTATATGTGTATGTTTTAAGTCGACATCTTAATTAAGTGTTAAAATTTTGAATGGTTAAACAAAAAAAATTAAACAAACAAAAATAACCACCAGAAAATCATACTTTTTCAGATTATAAAAATGCATAGCTACCATTGACTTAATAACTCAACTCTACACCACAAACACAAACTTCCTAACTTCCACAAACATATTAGCTCCAAACTTCATAATTAAAATCAATACCCTAAACAACCTAGAAGTGTGACCACTTAACCTCTTTTTTACTTGAACCCCAAACATTTTTTCTAGTTCGTAGAGCTTTCTAAAGATATGTTGATTGGTTAAAATTGTTTTCCTAATTTTAGTAAGTTTTTGTCAAAATTGTTTTGAGATTTTCTCTCACGGAACGGAAGTTTTCAAGTAAATAAGATTTACTAAGCGACAGCTTGAGCGAGCTAGACGACCGTGTAGTGTTTTGTAAGCGACAGACACGAAACTAAGTGATAAGCTAAACGATCGCTTAGCTTTTGCTAGACGATTGCTTAGCTTTTGCTAAACGATTGGGTATCGACCTATACGATAGGTTTCAGCCATCTCCCACTTGTCCAATCGTGTACACGATTGTTTCCTTCTTCTACCTCAAACCAAGTCCACACAGTGCCTACCCTCTTGATTCTCACATTGAGAATACCAAGGTAGCCTTCTTGGTGATGTCATACTCAACTCGACGCCATTGACTGTGAAGGTCGTTCGTGTTGTTGGGGTGTTCGTGACCCAGGCAATCACTGAGGACGAGTGTGCGGTGTTCGTGCTATATAGAGGTTGTGTTGTTCGATCGTTTGAGGTTGTTGTGTTCGAGCGTTCATGATCAAAGAGCTTGGCACTAGAGAGTCTACAAACGTGCATAGAGTTTCTCCTTGATTTCTTGTTGTATCATGCTGTAATTTCTATAATGAATGTATAACCATTTGTTTCTGTGTACAACTGTAATTTGTAATGTTCATACATGATTGTAATTTTGGAATGATCTTTCCGCTGCTCATGGAAATCCTTATGTTCGATTTCCTTCACTAAGCAGGTTAACAAGTTACCTAGGCGGTAAATGCCACAAAAGGGTTGATAACTGTTGCCATCACATTCTCTTCTAGGTTAAGAGATTAATCTGGAGGGGTGTGTCGCTCACGCCTCAAGCCTCTCTTCCTTCCTCCTCCTTATAGTCATCAGCTCATCCTGATTCCCACCTTTTTGTAAGTTTTACGTTTTTACTCTTTTATTTATTTTTTAACTTTTCCATCTTTCAAGCTTCAAGCTTGACTTTCCTATGCTCTTCATATTTTTCAGTTTTTCTTTGAAGTTTTGGTTTATCATTCTTTTCATTTTCAAAAGTTCCAAACTATTAAGTTTAACGATTCAATTTTTATTAAGTTTGTCATATATTATTCAGTTTTGCTTTGAAGTTTTGGTTAATTCTTCTGTGTATTTTCAAAAGTTCCAAACTTTTTAAGTTTAAAGATTCAATTTTAAAGTTTTTTAATATATTTTTTAGTTTTGGTTTGCTTTGAAGTTTTGTTTTATATCTTTATTTTCATTTTCAAAAGTTTCAAACTTTTTAAGTTTAAAGATCAGTGTCCATCGGATATAACCAATCATTAGCACGATAACCCTTCACAGATGCTCGTAAGTACAACTGGGCCAATTTATCGTTTTGCCCCTGTAGTTACATTTTACTCCTTAAGTACCACTGATCCCTCTAATGAACAATACAACATAGTTCTACTATGTGTGAACACCTCTCGGGCCATGAGAAGGTGTGTGGCGCCACATCATTCAAGCCCTAGGATCAGCCCTTAAGGGAGCTATCTATCTACTTATCCTTACTTCGGGGAAAGAGTGAACTTCATCTTGTGTAGCTGAGTTCCTAGCTCCCAAATACGAAGAATCCCCCAAGTGGTAGGTTTAAGTTAGCGACCTGGCCATTCACATCCATGCAAATCAAAGGACCGCCCGTTCACACCTCACCCCATATCACCTTCTTAGCCTAGAGAAGGACGTGACTGCAGTAGTTATCAACCCTTAGGCTGACACTTACTGCCTAAAAACTCTTGCGGAATAACTCTGATACTAAATACAAATTATATGCAACGGGACGGCTGTAGGCCCACAATTTATTAACTTAGAAAATTAATATGTTTAGAGTATTTACAACATTAGATTTACAAGTCCCAAAACCCACAAACCCTAGTTCTTATATGAACAATGTAACATGTGTACAATATTAATAGTAACCACCTAGCAAACGGTTACAAGTCTTTTCGTCCTTCAGTGGTAAGAGCAGATACTTGAGCTGTCTTCAGAGGATTTGACCGCTACCTGGGGAGGGGGGGGGGGGAACAAAAACATTTGAAAACGGGTGAGCTTATGCCCAGTGAGTGACCGAGAAAAACATAGTAAATTCTCATGCATAATTTCAGAAAAATAGTTTTTATCTGAAATATAAACTTTTGCAGATAAATATTTTCCAAGCGTAAATTATATAAAACAGTTTTAAACATAAAACAGTAAAATCATTTCTCAAGTCAAAGTACTGTATAACTGGTAAAATAATCCCAACACCAACTACTAGTCCAGAGAGAACTCTTTTGCTCAATCTCTTGACTTTATTCACCTATGGCCACACTAAGTACCTTCACACATTAGGTACAACTGCTCAGATACCTTCTCCTTTTACTTCAGTATCGAGCTACTAGGATACCTTCTCCAACGTACTTCAGTATCCCGTTGGCTTGGTACCTTCTCAAACGTACTTCAGTACCAATAGATGCCTTCTCCTTGTACTTCAGTATCTAGTTGGGTGGATGCCTTCTCCTTGTACTTCGGCATCGCATTTTACCAAAATATTTATAAACAACTTTTCTCTTTAAAGCATGTATACAATTAAAACACATGTACAACATGGCTTTAAAGATGGTAACGCATGCTGGATAAAATCAATACATATACATATGTAAATAGTTTTTCATCAATATGCATGCGTTCAAATCACAATTCAAACTTGCTTGGAAACCACTTTAGAAAACTAGTAGGCATGAGAATTATTTTCGTAAACATGCTTTCTGTAAAACGTTTGTAATAAAAAAATTTTAAAAATGTTTTAGTTCGAAAAAATTTTAGCCACTCACCTCGAACTCTTAGGAACTTTTCACTCTAGTAGCTCCTCGGGTACCTTTTTCACCCCTCGAATCCAGATTCAACTTTCAACTTAGATTACTAATAGTTCTGAACCTTATTTAGAAATACTTCCTTCTACAAACTTATTCTAAAATGTCTTAAGAATATTACCCTAAACTTTCAGCTCATAATTTCTCGTGGTTTGACCGGAATCTCAAAATCTTAAAGACTGGCCTAGACTGATCTGATAGTCTGACCCTTCTGCCTTCTTCTCAACTCTAGCCCAGTTCCTTTGAGCCTTTTCCTCCGGCAGCCCTACTCTGAAAACTAGACTTTCAGAGCTTTCAGATGGCTTTAGAATCACTCCAAACGCACCAGTAGATTAGATGATCTTCTCGTCCAAATTGACACACTCCTCTGAACCCTCACTGCCCTCTACTTTCTCTACGAAATTTATGATTTTTGTGTAATTTGAAAATGAAATCCCGACTCCCTATTTATAGGCGTTCAAATTGTTCATGTGATTGACAACACCTACTTGGCTGCATGACTAAATGTTTAATCCTCCCTTTATCAACGTAAGCTGACTTCACCTTAGTTCAATGTGTTCTTCCCAAACGCATCCAACACAATTTCTTAGGGTTTAAGAATTTCTCTTAATCGGACACCTAGATTTTAATTGAAGTTTGTCCTTACGTCTTCAAGCTTCGTTTGTATTCAAGTAAATGCATAATCCACCCCAACGCGTCTAAATACATCGCCCAGAAGGTTGCTCGACCGTTCAATGGATAGGCGAGGCGTGGGCATGACATTCGAATGGGACAAAGCAAAGTTAGCATAGGCGCTCTCTCTCTTTCCGCTCTCGGCAGTGTCGCTCTCTCCACTCTCGACAATTTCGCTCTCCCACTTTTTCGCTGGTCTCGCTCTCTTCACTCTCGCTCCCTCTAGCAATCTCGCTGGTCTTGCTCTCTCCAATCTCGCTCTCTCTCTCGCTCTGTCCAAAACTTTTCTCTTCACTCTCGCTCTCTCCAGCTTTCTCGTGGGTCTCGCTCTCTCCAGCTTTCTCGCTGGTCTTGCTCTCTCCCATCTTCTATCCAATCTCGCTCTCTCCCATTTCCTCTCCAATCTCACTGGTCTCGATCTCAATGATCTCGCTCTCAACGATCTCGCTGATCTCACTCTCAACGATCTCGCTCTTAGCTACTGCGAACATTGTTCTTCATACACGTTTGCTCACCACTTTTTCCAAATTTTCCAAGGTAATTTCCCATATTTTTCGCATTTCCCATAAATTCCATATGTTTCTCAGTCCTTCAGCCATAACACACTTCACCTAATTTCTCCATACTTAGCTGAATTTTTCCCCAAATTTTCCAAACTTAATTTCCATATTATTCCATACTAGCTCAACCTACTTATTATTTTTCCCCAACTTTCCCAACTCAATTCCATATTTTTCTTTTCAAACTAACTTTCTCATCAACATACTTATTATACAAATTTCATTACAATTTTATCAATTAAAGCTCAACTTAATTAGTCAAAGAAAATCTACTTAACACTTAGAAATTTCCTTCCCCCTTAACTTAGGATTTAACTTTCACTTATTTAATTCCTTTTATCACTTGCTTAAGTAAGGAAAATAGAAATCCGGGTTTCACACGCCTCAATGGCAAGAGTTCTCAACTCACTCAGGATTGAGGTCATGTTACCTATGGTCATCCTAGTAAAGTGAAGTCTCTGTCATGAACGACATTACATAACGAGACATTAACACTTCGTGGTAAGGTCTTATATAAACTCTTTGTATAGGACGCCCCCGCTCGCATGTTCCCACACGAATGATCAGGATCAGACCATCTGTGGCAGGTCACAACACTTATAACTATTCCACAAAGTGGACTGCATCCGTAGCGTTACCAGGATAAGGTTTCCCTCCTATATCCATATACTACAGACCATCTTGGTTATCACTTAAGACATGATCTACTTGTATGTCACCACATACATGATTAAGTTACATAATGACAACTAGGGATTTTAGTTTATTGGTTTGTGGTAAAGCAAATAAAACATCCAATGTACAAAGTCAAGAAGTGAAGTAAATATCATATATTATACATCACAGGTGTTCATACAAACTGTTTACAAATTACAGGACACGAGACTTTAGGGCATCATCCCCAACATTAATAGCGCAAAAAATGGGCTATCCAGCTCTACTTAATTCAGGATTGTTCTAGGATTTTATGTGTTTGTTATGCCATTTTGTAGGTTTTAAGCATTTAAGAGGTAGAATCGACTATTTGGAGTCATTCGGGGTTAATATGAAGAAATTTGGAGTTAAGTTGAGCATATGAGCTTCAAAGGAGGAATTACCAAAATGCTCCTGAATCGAGCATTGCAAAGTTCTGAAATTCAGCCAACCAGCCGACTTCCTTGGTAATTGTTTTGAATATTATGGGTTAATACATGATTCCTCTCATCTTTTCTTCTTTTTTTGTCCAATAGAATGTATCAAAACGATTCCTTTGCAATTGTTTTGAATATTATGGGCTAAGGTAATAGTTTCTAGCTTGGGTTTTTAGGATTTTTCTATCTATTTGATGTATTTGAGTTTTCAAACTAGTTATTTGTAATTGTCGGATTCGATTATGTCCTTAAATGTTTATGATTATATTATTGGACGCTTGGAAATTTTATAATTATCACTTTTGATTGACATATTATATGTGACATTTAATCTTGTGTTAATCAGCTAGAAGCAATAGGTTAGGTTAGCTTGAAAATCATTTAGATGAGTATTGTTCTAATTAGCCTAGAATCAAATCAACCGAATATTTACTTAAAGTTGATCCTATTAGATATTCAACCTAATTTTGCCATGGATTTTAATGCAATTAGGTCAACTTGAATTTACATGTTGTTTATCGATTTAAATTAGACTAATTAGTTGATTAGGTCGAATCAACTGTCTATTCCAATTAATTTGGTTAGGTACAAACAATTGCTTGACGCTAGTAATTTGAATTCTATGATCGAATGCATCAAATAGGAGAATTTCGTAACATCCCAAGCTAGGCATTTTTCTCATTATTATCACAATTACTCTACTTTTGTTTTATGCATTTAAATTTCTTTTGCTATGGAACAATTTCAAAAACTCCCTTCGGGTACTCTCGAACTGAAAACACTTTAATTAAGAAATTCTAGAGCTCCCTGTGTTCAACCCAATCTTAGGACTAAAACTAGTCGTTTGTTGTAATGGACACAGTTAAATTATTTGGTTTGGATTTGGGTGACGAAATTCGTTTCGACCATTTATCTTAAATGCATTCGACTAACATGCAATCTTATGATATATCTCATGGTATTATTAATTGAATATAACAATTATAAACTAATTAATAAAACCATATTTCATGCATATCAAATTTCATTAACATACATGATATAACTCTTATATTAATGTTAATAAAAAATTGTATAGTAGGCATGTTTTTAATCATACATTAAAACATATAATATAACATTTACATTATAACCCTGAAAATTATATAATATGATTATGCATGTACATACTTTAGGAATTAACCTAAACTTTAAACATAACATTTATATTTAATATGATGCATGATCATGCTTTTTCATTAATTAATATAACTCTCATATTAATATGAATGAAAACAATAAGCATGTTATCATATAATATAACATTTATATTAAAATGAAGCATGACATGCTTATTTAAATCATATAATATAACATTTAAATTAAGATCTGATGCATGAATATATTTAATCTAAGGTGGGAGTTTAAACTATATGATATACGTTATGCAACATATAATTAATATAATTAAACATACATTTCATGCATATTAAAACTATATTATAGCAATAATGGACCAAGTATTGACACCTTGATAAAAACATTAAATTAAATTACATTAATTTAATTTAAAACACAAAAAATGCCTTGAACTGTTGGAAGATAATTTTCACCTTTCTACTTGAAGAAAACTGCCACATTCATGCTTGAGGAAAACGACCACGTTCATTTTTTCGTGACGAACAAACATTGACGAACAATAGTCAGAAGCTTTTAAGGACGAACAAACAATAACTAACAGCAGTCTTCTGCACAGAAATCTCGCGGGTCTGCACTCTGAATTCCATTTTCCACCTTAGTTTCTGGCTTTTTTCATAGTAAACACTTCACCACAAAAGATCTGGATTTACAGACTCAATTTACAAAATAAATGCCCACAACATCGACCCTTTTCGTCAATCAAATCAAAGTAAAAATTTGTAAATCTAAGTGCCAATATTTATTAGCATATATCACGCTAACCCACATATATTATGCAAAAAACAACCCACATTCTCTCTCTTTATTCAATCTAAAGAAAATTAAAAATACGATTTGGTTTTGATATCAATTGAAGGGATTGAATCTAATAGCGGAAGGCGTGAACTCGTATGCTTTTAATTTACGTTTCAAATTAACAAAAAAGGTAGAGAAGTATTAAACATATTTAAGCATGCTATAAACAGAAGAAATTCTAGGAGAAGAGAATTACCTTTAAAGAAATTCTTAAATCCTCTCCAATTCCACATTGTAATTACGATCTCAGCAACTTTTCAACAATCTTACGAAAGGACACCACCACTACGTCTTTTCCGCTATTCTCCGACAAGGAAAATATTTGTGGGATCCCTTTTGGAAGACTAAGGAAAGAAGAAGTTTATGCATAAGTTTATGCAACCTTTTCTCTGTAACTTTTTAGTGACGAGAGATTTTTTTAGTGTTGAGAGAGAATTTTTTTTAGCAAGAACTTTTCTTCTTCCATGTGTTCATCAATGCAGAGCCATTATGCATTGAAGGAGGGAGATAACTCCCCTCCCCCACAATAACCCACGTTAACTCCTCTGTAACTGCAAGAGAGTTAATTTTTAATTAAATTAAATCACACTTCATATAATTAAATTAAATCAATATTAATTAATTAAATATCATATATTTAATTTATGTTACATTTGAATTATATTCAAATGTATTTTCCTCTCATATATTATAGTTTTAATATGAACCTCATTCATATTAAATAGTTTTTATGAATCACATTCATATTAAATTTAACATATAATTTTAATATGAATCTCATTCATATTAAATTTAACCTATAGCCATAATATGAATCTCATTCATATTATTTAAAATTTGAATCTTATTAAAAAAACATTATTCTCTTATACTATATAGTTTAATTTGAATCTCATTCAAAGTTAACTTTATAATACAATATATCTATATATATTATATTAATTGTATCATATACAATTAACTTAAACCCCTTTAGAATTTGAAAAATTCAAATTCTTCCAAAACTAAATATTTCTTGTTCTACTCTTAGTGAGTTAGTAGAGGGACCTAACGGACCTACAGATTAGAAGCTCAAATAATTCGAGATTAGTTAATTAAACTCTTTAATTAAGTTAATCAACATTAATTAACAGTAAGTTGTTCCACTAAAGACCCACAACTGTACTCTTTGCATTGTAGAATATTTCTATATCCATGGATATAACCAATTACCAGTAAATCAACCCTTCATGAATTGCTCATAACTACAGCTAGGTCAAATTACCATTTTACCCTATAATTACCTCTTACCGCTTAAGTACCACTAATTCCTCTTATGAACAATCAGTTATAGTCTAACTATAAATTAAATTCCTCTCGAGTCAGTGAGACGGTAAGACCTCATCATTCAAGACCCGGAATCAACCTTTAAGGAAACAATTCTTCTACTTACCCTAAAGACGAGTGAATTCCATCTTGTGTAGCTCTAACATCCCCGATTAAGCATGGAATGGAGGAGGGAGTGGGAGAAAAAAATTCCTCGTGAGTTAAACAGGGATGGGGACGGGGAATGCATTTCCCATCCCCTCTCCCACCTCCACCCCATTTCCCGTCCCTGCCCTGATTAGCTTCTACATATTTATTTAGTATAGTTATATAATATTATGTTATTATTATTATTATTATTATATATATTACATTTAAATTTCAAATTTGATTATTTATTGGGAAAGATAATGAATATGTTTAAATTTAAATTTAGATTATATATGTGAATAATTTGATTTATATTTATTTCTTTTTATTAAAAAAATTAATTAGTTTTTTTAGGCTAAAATTTGAGTAATTTATCTTTAAATTCAAATTACCATGCAAAACTAACCATAATAAACAGTTTAGTGATAAAGTTAATTATTTAATTAAAATTTTCTCACATTAGTAATTTAAATTTATTAGATTTTTACAAAAAAAAAAAAAAGATAACGGGAAAATTTTTTTCATAGGAAACCCGATCCCCGCGACCGCGAGAAATCTCCGCCTCGATCCCCGTGGGAAATTTCACGGGGATGGGGAATGATCATGCTACTACTCCCGGCCCTGTCTCGCCTCGTGGGCATCTCTACTCTCTGGCCTTGTCTACAACTGATCGCGCTACTGCTACGACTTTGAACTATCCATCCAGTTGCTGATCTTCGTTGAGCACGCATCACCTGTGAGTTCCTCCTTTGCCCGATCTCTCACAGCTTTCTCTTGTTCGTCATCAGTCATTGCTCGCATCCGCTCTTCCGATCAATTCCATCAACTTCCATTTTATATGATAGTAAGAGGTTGTGGTCCTTTTTTTTTTTGTATTTCTTGAAAGTTATTGAAAGCCAATGAATTTTGGCATGAAATTAATGTGTTTTTAAGTGGTTCTTCAATATCCAACAAGTTCTTGGCCTAAATACTTTTTATCTTGGTGTTTGAAGGTTGGATTGGAGTTTTTGGAAGGAGTTGAAGTGTTGTTCACTCGATTCAGGACCAGTTTTAGCAAGATTTTGGTAAGTTTTGGGGTCTTTATCGATAATTTTTGTTACCCACTAAGTATCGGCTTAATTATTGATTTAATTGTGATTTAGGAGGTTGGATTTGAAATTTCAAAGTCGTCGTCCATCAGGATTAAAGATTTATTTTGGTACCAGAGTTATTGGGTCATTTTGATTTTATAGTTTAAGGTGATGTTTGGACCAACACACGTTGGGTAAGTTTGTTGGGAGTTATTTTGATAAATTGATAAATGAATTTAGGTGTAAAGGTTAAAATTAATTTTGGTTCATGTCTTAAGATCCAATTCAAAGTTTGTGGAATCTGGAAGGATTCGCGAGCTTGGATAGATATTTGGGCTTGAATTTGAAGTAAATGACTATACTATCGGAACGTCTGCATACCAAATACCCAGTTAAGATAATGACGTTATGTTGGATAAGTTGTAGAAGCATGTTGAGGAATGTATGAGATATGTTGCTTTGTTTGTGTGGCTGGGGAGATTGTTATGAGCATGCTTAATTCTATCTGTTATGTGACACGTCTTGTTGGGTTTTATGTCTTAAAACTCGTGGTTTGTAAACATTAGAACTTATTCTGAAAATTCAATAAAGTTGTTGTTGAATATATTGTTTTTTTTTAGAAATCCAATAAATCTAAGCTCCTTGACTATTATATGTGTACTTGCCCTTTATGTGGAGACATACAAGTGGATCAGGTACGAGTAAATAGTCAAAATGATCTATAGTATATGAATAAGGTTGGGTACCTTATTCTAGTAACCTATTGGATGCGGCCTACTCTGTAGTTGTTACAAAGAGTTGTAAAGTGCTACATACGAAGTGATCCTAATTCATGCATGTTAAGACATGAGGAGTGGGGGTGTCCTGTGCAAATGAATTTTGCGCAAGATCGGACCACGAAACCTGTCACTCTTACTTTATAATGTTATTTACTATTTAAGACTAACTATTTCAAAGCGATGACTTAGGTAACTTAACTTTAATCCTGAGCTAACTATGAACTCCTGTTTGTTCGGGATTATCCTTTGATCAGCAAATGGTGAGAGTAAACCAATTTTCTCTGCTCAATAAGCTTACCATTTTTGGGATAAGAACGGATGAATAGCTGGGAACATAGGGTACAAGAGAGAATTCACTCCTACTCGATTAGGGTTAGTAGAGAGGTTGTTCCCTTCAAGTGCTGATTCTGGATATTGAACAAGAGGCCTCACCCTCTCATTGACTTGAGAGGGATTCGATTTGTTGATTGGATCACAAATCAATTGTTCATTAGGGGATCAGTGGAACTTAAGAAACAAGAGGTAATTTCAGGGGTAAAACAGAGATTCGACCCAGCCGTTATTACGAGCAACCTGTGAAGGGTTAACTTACTAATCATGGTTATATCGAGTGGACATAATATATCTATAGTGAGAGAAGTTCAGCTATAGGCTTTAGTGAAATCACCCATTAGTTAATGAATGGGGGTTAGACCGGTCTAATGAGTTTNCCTCTACTTGCTCGTAAATGGATAAGCTTTAGGGTAGCTTGAGAAATTAATTTGAAACGTTCAAATTAAACGGAACAAGAGAATAAATATTTAAATATGATTTAAATATATGAAGATGATTATTGTGTAAAAATTAATTTAATATTTAATATTAAATTAATTAATTTTTTTAATTAATTTAAGAAAATCAATTTTTGAATTAAAATGGTTTAAAATCTTTTTTTTAAAAAAAGAAAATGGAAAAACGTTTTGCATGGTTGCACAAAAGGGAAAATAAATTTTCTCCATTACCATAATCTTTATGCTCACACAAAAGTCATTATCCTCCCTACTCTGATTCTTCAAGTATGAGTTGTAAGCCATGCACTCCATCTCTTTACATGTTCATCTAATATATATAAAAATGATTGGAGTTGTTGGAGAAGGATGAATGCAGAAGTTCGAAAGAAAAATTTTTGTGAAGAAGAAACTGTCTTCTTCAATCGGCTGTTGTGGGCTCCTCTTGCTTCTTCATATCTTCAAGTTGTTCTTGAGTCCCACAACTCTATCTAGAGCACCAAGAGGATAGTAGGGAAGATCTTGTGGTGGTCTACACAAGGATTTGGAGAATTTAGTAGCTGAAAATAGAGATTTCAATGGTTTGGCCAAGGTATGTTCTTGAAACCCATTATACTTTGTTTTAGCATGTTTCTTTTCAACTAAAATTAATGAATTAGAATGCTTATGGATCCTGTTCCCTTCCGCTGTGTGTTGGTGTTGATCCAACACGTCTATGGTGTGATTCATGATAGGAATGGATATTTTAAGATTGATTGACTTAATCGATAAATAACATTTACAGTGTGGGACCATTGATGATATGAATGTTGCATGTTAAATAAATAGTGATAATCTACCCTCCTATCACTACCATGTTACAGATCTGTGGACCAACAGGCTCACTACCATGTTATAGCTCCATGGATCGACAGGTTCACTATCATATTACAACTCTGTAGACCAACGGGTTCACCACTATGTTACAGCTTTGTGGACTGATGGATTTGCTGCCATGTTATAGCTCTATGGACCGACGGGTTCATTATCATGTTATAGTTTCGTGGACCGACAGGTTCACTATCATGTTATAATATTGTGAGCCTATAGGTTCACTTCCATGTTATGACCGTGAGCCAACAGGTTCACTTCTATGTATGTTTGTGTGCCTTTGGACCGTAAGATATGTGTGATAGGCTGTGTTAGATTATTCACTTATATGGCCATCCAGGATTAGTTGATGCATACAAGTCCTACTAGTATGTTGCATTTATTGCACATAAATGCATAGCCTAGCCCTAATAATGTGGTTACTTATTAAGTATTTTTACACTCATTCTTTATCATATTATATTTTTCAGGCAAAGGCAAAGAACATACCAAATGCATGTCGAGAAGTTCTGTTGAAAGTGCCATATGAGAATAGTACTAATACTTCTACTCAGTGTTAAGTTTTTAAGAGATTTTGAATGTGTTTTCATTTAGAACTACTAGAGTTGATCCATACTTTCGACACGAAAGAACATAGACATAGTGGTTATCAAATGAGATACTATGCATAATAATATACTACCTCATAATAAGATAGTACCTCATGGTAGCCACCCACATATTACGTGCTTGCCACTTGTTTTATTTATTATTATTAATATTTTAGTTATTTTCAAAATAGGATTTTTTCTTGTTTTATGGAACTCATTTCATATGATGGTTCAAACGTTAAAGATGGGGTTTGCTAATTCTTTTCGAAATTCAAAGATAAAAAGTTCCCATGGAATTGAACTCCTGGATCATCTGTCAACTGCTCAATCAATTATTTCTTTCGAATGCTAAAAAAATATTAGTGGCCTTTCGATTATTTCATTTGAGATTCATTGGAATCAACATGAATTATGAAGCAAAGAAATACAATTGGGCCACTATGTATATTAGATTAATATTACATATATGTAATTGATATGATATCTATATATAAATAGAAAGATGGAAAATTTAAATTTAAATGTTTACTTTTATTAAAGTTTTTAGGAAATCCTAATCAAATCTTATTTTTGATATTTACATACTTGAAAATTATTATTTTACAATAAAATGGTCAATTGATTTATACTTTAAAATTTCATGAATATTAGTAATGATCCACGTAGAGATCTCAAAAAGTTGGGTTGTTACAGTAGCTATGTTCCCAATTTCCTACTCGAATAATCTCCAAAATGATAGGGTTATTGAGTCGATGAATCAGGCCACTCTCACCCATACGAATAAAATAACTGTTCTTATAGACAAAAGTTCATAACTCACTCAAAATTGAGGTTGAGTTACCTATGGTCATCCTATAAATGTTAATCTCTTCAGTCAACAGTGTTAATGATGTTATAAAGAGATTAATAATTTCGCGATCAGATCTTATATAAACTCTTTGTTTGTAATAGTTACAACTCTTATTTGTAACATTTTTAAAGTGGATCGTATACGTTGTGTCACTAGGATCTTATCCATATACTACAGATCATTTAAGTTATTATTTGAACATGATCCACCTGTATGTCTACCAATACTATTCAAGTTATATAAATAATCTTGGACTTTTCCTTAATAGATAATTGTATATATAAAATAATAAACTATTATTTTAAATAACTTATTAACTACAAGACTAAAGGGCATACATCCCAATAAATTTGACATAAAATGTCATAAAATGCCCTAAACCCCTTAATAACCTTTTCTTTTTGTGCATATTACACTCATACATTCCATTAATGTGAAAGTATACTATAATTTTTTTGTTTGTATGGAATAAAAGCATTTTGTCTACCTCAAGTATAATGGTTACATGTAAAAAATTATAAAATATATGTCTATGTTTTAAGTTGACATCTTAATTAAGTGTTAAAAATTTGGAAGAATATATATGTAATTGAAGGGTAAACAAAAAAATTAAGCAAACAAAAATAACCACCAGAAAATCATACTTTTTCAGATTACAAAAATGGATAGCTACCATTGACTTAATAACTCAACTCTACACCACAAACACAAACTTCCTAACTTCCACAAACATATTAGCTCCAGACTTCAGAATTGAAATCAATACCCTAAACAATCTAGAAGTGTAACCACTTAACCTCTTTTTTACTTGAACCCCAAACAAATTTTCTAGTTCGTAGAGCTTTCTAGAGGAAAATATACGAAACTACGATTAAGAACCATAATGGAGATAGAATGCATTTTATTCTCTGTCTCGAACAAGTATAGCACACACATAAACAATTAAATTACTACTCATTGTGATGCAACAATATTCTATAGAGAAAATTACCTTTTTAGTCTCCGAATTTCTCAAAATATGTTTGTTTTATCTCTTAGTTTTCAAAACATACATTTTTAGTCTCTGAGTTTTTCTAAATATGTGCATTTGATCCCTATCAAAATGTGTCTTTTAGTTCCTAAATTTTTAAAAATATGTTTAAAAGGTCCATGCAGTAATTTCTTTTATCATTTTAAATTAGAAAAAATATATATATATTTTTTAAAAATACCTCTGTTCTAAAATTATTTTATTTATTTATTTTGTAATTTAAAGTGTCATATAATTATATAAAATAACACAATTATTTTCAAAATTGGGAGAGTAAAAAGGTGGTTTTTCCTCCTTTATAATACTTTCAAATAAATAAGAACAATCGGAGATGAACTCAAAATGGAAAATATGAATGGTGACTTAATAAAATTTACGTACATATTACATATTTGTAATATATATATATATATATATGACTTATCAAACCGACAATCTCACATCTTAATTATTTTTATCATTTTAAATTAGAAAAAAATATATATATTTTTTAAAAATACCTATGTTCTAAAATTATTTTATTTATTTATTTGTAATTTAAAGTGTCATTATTATATAAAATAACACAATTATTTTCAAAATTGGGAGAGTAAAAGGGTGGTTTTTCCTCCTTTATAATACTTTCAAATAAATAAGAACAATCGGAGATGAACTCAAAATGGAAAATATGAATGGTGACTTAATAAAATTTACGTACATATTACATATTTGTAATATATATATATATATATATATATATATATATATATAAATAAATGGTCCATGCAGTAATTTCTTTTATATCTTTTAAATTAGAAAAAAAAATATATATATTTTTAAAAATACCTCTGTTCTAAAATTATTTATTTATTTATTTTGTAATTTAAAGTGTCATATAATTATAAATAAACACAATTATTTCAAAATTGGAAGAGAAAAGGTGGTTTTTCTCCTTTATAATACTTTCAAATGAAATAAAGAAAATCGGAGATGAACTCAAAATGGAAAATATGAATGGTGACTTAATAAAATTTACGTACATATTACATATTTGTAATATATATATATATATATGACTTATCAAACCGACAATCTCACATCTTAATTATTTTGATAGAACAATTTTATTTTTTATATGAATGATTAGACATCAAATGCAAGTACGAAATATAATTATTATTTATCATAATATGTCGAATTTTGAACAAATTATCATAAATTAATAAAAAAAAATATACAATAATTTACAGATTTTTTAAAATAAATAGTTTAAAAAAATGTTCTTGTCGTTATTCCCAAATGATCGTACCAAATTCTTAATCATAAATTGGTTGGTCTGTACTCAACAACATCTAATGTTGTTATTATCCATTATAATATCTCGATTATAAGATTTCAAAAAAAAAAAAAAAGATAAAATATTCCAAAAAAATTAGCTATGGTGTGTTTTTGGAGTGCTTTCAATATTTAGAAAACACTTCTATATTATAAAGAATACTTATTAATTTTTTAACAATAATATTTTATTGCAGAATGAAAAAATATTTTTGTAAGATTTGAAAGAGAAAAAAAAAGTTTAAAAGTGTTTCTAATTTTCCTTTTTTAGAAAAAAAAGTTTACCATACATTTTTCTTCTAATATATGGTAAAGTATAACCAAATAAAATACTTCCTTTGATTGGAGAATACTTATATAAACCTAATCTTCCTCATTGGTTTATTATAATTTTCTTGGACACAAATCGTTTCCATTTTTCTATAAAAAATTTGTAATTATGGTTGTTGTTGATATTGCATGATAGTTTTTTTAGTCATTAAAATTGTTACATTATTTTTAATTACAAATTTGTATATCATTGGTTAATAATAACAATACTAATAATACTATTACTAATACTACTAATAATAATGATCCAACAGTTAATTAAAGAAATTTTGATTCTTGGTGAGTTATTAATGACATCATTGGTCATAAATGACAAATAAATAATAATGCCAAATGATACTTTCATATTATGCGTTATTGTTCAAAACTTTTAGATTTAAGGAGATTTTTAAAACTAGAACAGTAAGGAAAATTATTTACACAAAATAGTAAAATTTAATCTTCTTTGATAGAGGCTAATAGAAGTCTATCAATGTCTATTAATGATAGAAACTAATATAAGTCTATCACTGATAGACGCTGATAGAAGTGATAGATGCTAATATAAGTCTATCAGTGTTTTTTTGCTATTTCTATAAATAGTTTGACATTTATTCTACTGGTAAAAAATTTTCCTAAAATTTAAAGTTGAGAGTAAAAATATACATGTCAAAGCTCAATTATCATGTTAGACAATCAAGAGGTCTCTAGTTCGACGCCTCCACTAATGAAAAATTCTATATAGATCTACAATTATACGTGACCTTTACTTATGCATACAATAATTCCCTTAAAAAATGGTAGCACACCTAGAATTATGATCGAGGATCATTGATTTTGACAAGAGAAAACAATGATAGGTCCAATTTATTCAATTTAAATGTAATAAATCAAAGATATGTTGAGCTATCTCATCACCATTTATTTATGAGATTTGATGGTGAAGACTTAGTCTTCATTATTGTGCTAGAAAGATATGGATATTGATATAACTATATGCATTGCCTTGATATATGTTGCAATAAGATCGATTTGGTTACAACATACAAGCCGTCACTCACTAACTTTGTTGATCATTAATGCAAGTGTAATATTATATTGTGACTACTATAATTAGAAAAGGTCTTTGCCTTTTTGGGCGTCCAAGTAAGCCACCTCTTTTTACTTGAATGTCATGTTGACAAACTTTTTGTTAGAAGCAAACATATGTTCGGAAAAATGGTATATAAGAACTCAAAATTTTTGGAGACTTACAACGTAGTGGAGACATGCTTCTGATAAGCATTGTCTTAAAGATAATTATTCGTTTTATACAGACTGCAAACATACTACAGTAATCGTCTCAGTAGAATACAACGACTAACTTCGGTATAACTACAACCTCAAACTATTCAGATCTAACAGAACTCTTAGATACTTACTCTTAATTCAACTCAAGAACAAAAGAAAGAAAGAATTGAGAGAACTCTTCAAGTTGGAATGAGATGCTACAAATGAAGAACCAAGTTGCTATTTATAGGCTAGCAACTTAGAAACTCTCTAAAATATAAAATAAAATCAAATAAATACAAAAATTGAAACATTTATCAAATTTAACTCAATTGAGTTATACTTGACAAAAATCAACCATAACTCATTCAAAATGAAGAAACTACAAATTTAACTTTCATACATGTAAAGTTGTACATGAAACATCATTTTAATTTTAAATTTTAATCGACCAATTTGAAAGTTTCAGACAATAAATTTAATCTACACAATTAAATCTATTGTTTAAGTTTGAAATATTCACCGAATTTCTTTTACTATAAATATCCAACATTAATCAGAAATAAAAAGATCTAAGATATAATTAGATGTAAAAATATATTTTTGTCCGTACAAACTTTTTTTTTTGTTAGATTTAGTTTCTTTTAATTAGTTTGATTTCCTCTTCGAAATCATACTTCCAATTAGATAGATCGATATTTAGTATAATAAGTATATTGATTATTATATTTGACCAATAAATAATTACATACAATGAATTATGAAATTTGAGTTGCCTTTGCATTTTCTCCTCAAAGAAATATTTCTAAACCTAATTTAACCTACAAATTTAGGTGGCAAAAAACGAGGTAGTTCAACTCACATATGGATGTATTACCCAACTATGAAGTTTGTAGTTTAGTTTTCTTAATTTCATTGTACTAAAAAGACCTCGAAATTTTAACCAACTTTTGAACTAGATAAAATTGATATCGGATTTGGGTGAGCTTTGTAGTCCACTTTGGATTAAATTACTTCTTATTTTTCAAATTTTCATCAATGGCCCACGACGGTTTTAGATTCAATCAAATTTATCAAGTTTTTGAATTTTGAGAATTTTGATTTATTCGAGTTTTTTTTTCTTCTTCTGATTAATGAGGTTCTCTTTCTTGCTCCTTCTATAAATGTTTCTAGTTTTTATAAAATTTCTAGCGATGAGAACAAAACTGTCCACAATCTACTAGTTTTGGTTTCTTAATTTTTTGGTTAAGGAACCTCTCTTTCTTGCTCCTTCCGTAAATATTTCTAGTTTTTCTAAAATCTCACTTCCGCACAAACAATCAAAGATTTTGTGTTATATTTGTTGTTGGTTAAATTATAAATTTAGTCCATGAACTTTCAAAACTACATATTTATTTCTTGAACTTTCAAATTCTATAAATTCATGAATCTACTCGTCAAAAAAATTGAAAGTTTAAAGATCCATTAGATTTCAAACTTAAAATTTAAGCATATATTAAATATTGTAAAAGTTTAGAAATCAAATAGACACTAACTTTATATTCAAAAACTAAAAGCTAAGGCCCCGTTTGATAACCATTTTGTTTTTAGTTTTTGTTTTTAAAAATTAAGCATATGGACACTACTTCTACCTTCATGTTTCTTTCTTTGTTATCTACTTTTCATTAATGATTTAAAAAACTAAATCAAATTTTGAGAATTAAAAAAAGTAGTTTTCAAAAAGTTATATTTGGAATTTGGAATTTGGCTAAAAATTCCACCATTATACTTTAGAAAGATGCAAATCATTATAAAAAATATGGATGAAATAGATTTAATTTTCAAGAACAAAAATAAACAACGAAATGATTATTAAACCAGACCTAAACTTTAATTTAACCTAATATTATTTCTATGATGAGCTTAGAATTGGTAAAAGTGGTCTGGTTGGGCACATTGGTGAATGATGATGGATCCATAATGGTAGCCAGCCTCCTCTTTTTACCTCCAACTAATTTTTGGTCAAATGCTATTAATTATCCATCATCTTAATTGTTGCAATTTATTTTGTGACCAACTTCAATCTTGAGAGAGATTGAAGTGATGGGTTTTGTTCATATAGACATGATTATGATGACTCCAAAAAAAAAAAAAAAAATACAATATTATTATTTTTCTATACTTTAAATAAATCCTAAACTTACTTCCATTGCTAACTTATGTTGATTTTTTATATAAAAGATTATTATCTATTAACATTTTCATTATAAATTTTGAAAATATATTTATATATTTTATTTTCTTGCAAAAAAAACATATTTATTATTATTTAGCAATGATGAACTAAATTTAAAATTTATTGAAAATACAAGGACTAATTTTGGACAATTGTAAGTATACGTACTAAATTTGAACAAACTTCAATGTATTGGGACCAAAATGATATTTTTCCTAAAAATATTTGAACAATCAAAACTAAAAAATAAGATTATTATTAATAATTTGATTAGTATTCGAAATATCGTAACATAATTCAATTTTTAGTTTATAAAAGAAATTCATGTTGGTATTTCTTTTAGCTCAACTAGGTTAGGGAATTCAAATATCTAATATCTTGAATTATTTTTTTTATTTTTTTAAAACGTCTCTCTTGAATCTCTTGAATAAAGAATACACGCCTAAATCAATTAAAGTATACTTGAATTGACATGTAAACTATATATGAACATCTTAACTATAAAATATTTCATTAAGATAAAAGATCAAGTTCTATCCATTTGGAACATTTTTTATTTTCAATTTTTTTTCCAAGAAAGACACTAAATTCTCAAATGCATACCTTTTATCAATGTTAAAATAATAAACAAAATTTAACGTGTTGAAAATTTCAAAACTAATTTGGAAGGTTGAAGAACACATCAAAGATTTCTGTATGAATGTTTTAAAATATAAAATATTTATTTAATATATATGACATAAATATATATTTAAAATATAAATATATATGAGTTTTGAAAAACATGGTCAATAGAAAGGATTTTTTTAATTTATTTTTTTTTTGTTTTTTGGAAAAATATTCCTATAGAATCTCCATTTACGCGGAAAATGAGGGAGGAAATAAAGAGATTTTTCCTGTTCATTAAACAGAGACGGAGTTAGAGAAAGCATGTCCCTATATCCTATTTCCCTGTCCACGCTCCAATTTCCTAACTAGTGTGTATATATAAAAAGAAATCATAAATTAAAACTTTTATGAAATAATATTTTATTTTATTAGAAAGTTCAAGAATTTTCTTATGCAAATTTCTTATTGGAAATTGATAACGTAAATTATGGTTTATATTTATGAGTCGTAATTTACTTAATTAGTATTCGCCTTTTCCGAATTTTCCTATATTTTTCTTGGTTGGTTTCTTGGTGTCTATTTATTCACTTTTGTAAAGATATGTTGATTATGCTCATTATCCAATAAGATACACAAAAACATGGTATCGGAGTCCTATGATTTTTCTTTTGTTCAACTACACTGCCACCTCTATCTAATCTCTGTCTCCGCTTACAACAGTCATCGGTGGAGACATACCAAATCCATGCAGACGTTTCAGTGCCCTGTTCATTTGGGGTGAGTATGGACACCTGAAAAACCGAGCCAAATGACCATAACCAGCCAAAACAAAGGCTAGAGGTCGGTTATTTTCCCTAATCTGGTCGAGGTCAATTTTTTCAAAACACAGAAAAAAATCGACCAACACCAACCGATGATTACATTGAACCCGACCATTGTCGGCCGATGCTTTTTATATTATTTTCATTAAATATATATAATAATATTAATATAAATAAATATAATATTTTAAATAATAATAGAATATAGGAAGTCAAAACCCTCTTTTTCTTCTTTTGCTTTTTGCATGCCCACTGCCCTCACCTCACCAGCCATTTCATTTGCCTCCTACTCCACGTCACGTCCAAAATCAAAATCCCACCTTCTTTGTTCTTCCTCGGTTCCTCTCTTTCTTCCTCTTCCTTCCTCAGCAAGTCATGGATGGCCTCAAGTCCCACACGACCACTAGTCGCCACACTCAATGTAAACTTTGAACCCTATTTTTCCAACTTAAGTAAGTTAATTAACATGTTAATCAAGACTAAGAATAAGTTATTAATATGTTTATCGGGAAAAACTTGAAGAAGAAGAGAAGGAAAATGTTCTAAGTGTTGAACAAAATGGCTCTCGGGTAGCAAGACAAATGAGGTTTTTATAAGGAAAATTCTGGCTAAGTGTGGAAGTCCAAAGTAGCCATGCGTTGAAAGTTGTTGAGGTATGCTGCAACCATGCTTCTAAGAGGTTAGTTGAGTGCTTGATGAGTATGTTGCATGGAGAAAAATAACTAAGTGTAGGTCGCATGAGGTGCCTTGCGTTGAGCAAGGCATGCATTGGTCAAAAGCCCATGAGAGGTTAGATGGGCGAGGATGCGCACGCGAGAGCTCGAAGGCCTTAGGCATTGGAGGGTTGCACGTATGCATTGATGAGTGTGGGTGTAGGATGCGCCAAGTAAAGTGTTGCCTAGTCGAGTTGTGCTGAGGATGGGTATGTGTGCGTTGGCCTAATGCGCGACGTGGGCAGGTGAGCCTATGCGATGGTATTTAGGTAAGGTGACGAGCGATGGCTGATGGAGTTATGCGATGAAGTTTGAGCCATGCGTTGGTAAGTTATGCATTGTTCAAGTAAAGGCCACAACAAAGGAGATCAGGCGTTAGCATTAGACCAAACGATGGGCTAGTTTCATTAAGGCCATGCATAGGCAAAGGGTCATGCATTGATTGTGCCAAGCAAAGGTGAAGTCATGCATTGATTAAACGATAGTTAGCAGCTTAATCACCTGTTATAATAGACCAGCTGTCAAAATTTAAGGAATTAATCCCACATAGTGGCTAATTTGGTAGCCTAAAAATGTTTGTAGTATAAAAGGGAAGCTTCAATTCAAAAGCTCAGTTTTAACATTTCACTCGTGCAAATAAGGTGATTCTAAAGCCATTGAAAACTTGATGAGTGTAGTTTAAGCTCTAGGGCCGTTGGAAGAAAACTCTAAGGAATTCAGGTTAAAATCTAAAGAATATTGCAAAAAGGTCAAGCTCTCGGATGAATTGGGGCAAGTGATGAAGATTTGAAGTTTTTGGATAAACCACAAGGAAATAAGAGCTCAAATTTTAAGGTAATTAAGATGTTTTTAAACAAGTTTGTAGAAGAAAAATTTCTAAGATAAAGTCTGGAAAATAAGTTATTCGAGCTCAAAGTTGAAACTGGGTTTTGGTTGAACAAGCAGGCTGCTCAACCCAGGTCGGAGCAAGCGAGTGCGAGAGGTTGGTTGGGCGCAAGGCTTGCGCTGACACCGTGCACGAAGGAATGCGTTGTGTTGTGCGATGTATGCTGAAGCCATGAGCGCAAAAGGGCGCAAGAGGCACTAGGTTGTGCGAGCAGAAGCGGTGAGCGCAAAGGGTTGGTCGTGTGTTGGCACATTGGACGAGCGCATGGGACATGCAATGGGCGCATGGGCTATGATGTTGGCTGCATGACTAAGGCTTAACTAATCCAATTTTTCCTAAGTGTTGGACGCATAGGAAGGTATGCGTTGGAAGGGAAATTGATGTTGAGTTCATTTAGGTGAGTTAACATCAAATAGGAAGGACTAATCAACCCTAGGAGGAATGCCTATGGTTGTGAGTGACAAAGTTGATGTTTCCAAATGTTTTAGTAACACATGCTTTGCTTAAATGTTTAGACTCATGCTTGTTTATATGAGTGTTTAAAATTTTTTCCAAGCAAACTATGTTTCATGAAGCCATTAACGCATGCTATTTTTAAAGAAGTTTATGAGCATGACTTAAGTGTTTCATTACTTACTATTTCAAGGGGCATGCGTTAGAAGTGATGCTTATTAGCAAAAAAGTTAAAGCATATGATTTATGATGTTATGCTTTCAAAGTATGATTTATTTCAAAGTATGAGTTTTATGATGAATGTTAGAACCCGATATTGAAGAACAATGTGAAGGTATCTGGGTAGTAGTACCTAAGATAAGACGATGCTTATTTATAACCACGTGCACATAGGTAGAATTGACGTTTAGGGATTGAGCAAAAGGGGTTCTCTCTCAACTAAGGATTTCTAACATTGAAGGATTGAGAAAAATGGTTCTCTCTCAATTAGAGATTATGTTAAGCTATGTTTTTAAACTATGCTATGATGAAAAGTTTTAATTATGAGTTTGCTTGACAGTTTTCAGTTTTAAAGCATGTTGTTTATGATTTATTGGTCACTCACTGGGCTAGTAGCTCACTCGTTTCAATGTTTTCCTTCTCCCAGGTAATGGTCATCCCCCTAGAGGATAACTACACTGCTGCTCTACCACTTAAAGACTCAGTTGAAAGAGGAAGTCTAGGTGTTTATTCTATATTTATTTGTACACATGTGTTTGCATATTAGGGACTACTAATGAGTGTAGGGCCCACCGAACCTTGTGTCTGTATATATATGTTATGAGTTTGCTACTATGGAGCACTGAGGTTGTTATAAATTTTTTAAGTTTTGCTAGCTTTTGAATGTTAAAATGTTATTCTAGGGTTTCCTAAGTAGGTTAACAGGTTAGCTAGGCGGTAAGTGCCACAAAAGGATTGGTAATTGTTGTTGTCACATACTCTTCTAGGTTAAGAGATTAATCTGGAAAAAGGTGTGTGGCTCACGCCTCAAGCCTCTTTTCCTTCCTCTTCCTCATAGTCATCAGCTCATCTCGATTCCCACCTTTTTGTAAGTTTTACGTTTTTACTCTTTTATTATTTTTTTAACTTTTCCATCTTTCGAGTTTCAAGCTTCGACTTTCCTATGCTCTTCATATTTTTCAGTTTTTCTTTGAAGTTTTGGTTTATCATTCTTTTCATTTTCAAAAGTTCCAAACTATTAAGTTTCACGATTCAATTTTTATAAAGTTTTTCATATATTATTCAATTTTGCTTTGAAGTTTTGGTTAACTCTTCTGTGCATTTTCAAAAGTTCCAACCTTTTTAAGTTTAAAGATTCGATTTTTAAGTTTTTAATATATTTTTAAGTTTTGGTTTACTTTGAAATTTTGTTTTATATCCTTATTTGCATTTTCAAAAGTTTCAAACTTTGTAAGTTTAAAGATTTAGTTTTTTAAAAAAAGTTTTTCATATATTTTTTTAGTTTTGATTTTCTTTGAAATAAAAGTATATATTATGATTTATTTCTAGGAGAAATATGGAAGAGGAAAAGGAAAAAGCTATCAATACAATGGAGAAGATAGATGAGGTCACTGGACAACCGTCAAGAACATCCTCAAGAATCTTTGAAGGACGAGGGACTACATGCTTGTGTATGGTTCTAAGGATTTGATCCTTACAGGATACACTGACTCTGATTTTTAGACTGATAGGGATTCTAGGAAATTCACTTCAGGATCAGTGTTCACTCTTAATGGAGGGGCTATATTATGGCGAAGCACCAAGCAGGGGTGCATCGCGGACTCCACCATGGAGGTCGAGTATGTAGCGGCTTGTGAAGCTGCTAAGAAGGCCATTTGGCTCTGGAAATTCCTGACTGATCTGGAAGTTGTTCCAGATATGTCTAGACTTATCACCCTTTATTGTGATAATAGTGGTGATGTGGCGAATTCCCATGAGCCTCGGAGTCATTAACGCGACAAGTAAATTTAGTGGAAATACCATTTCATTCGAGAGATTGTGCTTCTAGGGACGTGATTAACACAAAGATAGCTTCGGAGCACAACGTTGTTGATCCGTTTATGAAGACTCTCACGGCTACAGTGTTTGAGGGTCACCTGGAGAGTATGGGTCTATGGAACAGACCACAGGTGGACACTTGTATGAACAAATATTTTTGTGATTTATAATATATGATATTTTATTCACATTGTCTATGAAATATTTGATATTTTAGTTGCATTAACCACAAACCAATAAACTAAGATCCATGGTTATCATTGTAACTTAAACATGTATATGGAGACATACAAGTAGATCATGTTTTAAGTGATAACTTAAATGGTCTGTAGTATATGGATAAGGCTGGATACCTTATCCTGATGACACTATGAGTATGGCCCACTTTGTAGGTGTTACAAATGTTGCAAAGTGCTACAAATGATCTGATCCTGACCATTCATGTATTAGACATGCGAGCAGGGATATTCTATACAAAGGAGTTTGTATAAGACCGAACTACGAAATGTTTAGTCTCGTTCTATAACGCCGTTCAAAATTGAGACTTTCATTTCTCTAGGATGACCATAGGTAACATGACTTTAATCCTGAGTGAGTTGTGAACTCCTGCCTATGAGGGTGGTTCTTTGATTTGCATAGGTGAGAGTGGCTAGATCGCCAACTCGACAAGCCTACCATTTTAGGGATTCGTCTGATTGGGGAACTGGGAACTTAGCTACACAAGACAGTATTCACTCCTTCCCCGAAGCAGGGGTAAGTAGATAAATTGCTCCCTTAAGGGCCGATTCTGGGGCTCTAACAATGTGGCGTCACACCCTCTATTAGCCTGAGAGGGGTTCAATCATAGTGGGACTATGATCTATTGTTCATTATAGGGATCAACGGTACTTAATGAGTTAGATGTAACTACAGGGGCAAAACGGTAATTTGGTCTAGTTGTACTTACGAACGATTTTTGAAGGGTCATCGCTATTGATTGGTTATATCCAATGGATACATAAATATATCTATAGTGCGAAGAGTGCAGTTGTCGGTCTTTAGTGGAGTGCTCGACAGTTAACGAATGATGGATAATGTGATTAAAGAGTTTAGTCAGTTATTCACGTATCGTTGAAGCTTCAAGCTACAGGTCTATAAGGTCCCCTTATTAGCTTAAAGATTTAAGTTGAGAATTAGTTTTTGGGTTAATTTGAAATATTCAAATGAATAAGAGAGAATTTGATTATATATGATATAATTAAATGAATTCAAATATATATGATATAATTGATACAATGTATTTGATACATTATTTTTTAATTAAAGGAACTAATATTTGAATATTATTCAAATATATTTTCTATGAATAAGATTCATGGTTATTAAATTTAATATAAATATGATTTATATTAAATGCCACAAAATAAAGAAAAAGAACTATGGTTTATATATTGTATATGATACAATATTAAGACTATAGGTTATAACTATAATATGATAAGTTAGTTATCATATTTATGAAGGAACTCTTAAACAAGAGTACCTCTGAGTGGAAGCGGATTTTTCCAATTCATTGTGATAGAATTTCCATATATACATTCACACATATAGATATGCATTAACACTACTAAATTACTGGCATGCTTAAAGAAAAGAACATAGAGAACAAGACACTTACCAGTTGAAGACTCTCTTCTTGACAAAACTCGTTCTCACACGAATGGACTCCTTGCGCTCTCACTTGAACATCAAGCTATCGTTCAGCAATACCCCGGTCGTCTACCATGAACGAACACCACACGAACAGCAGGAAGATAGGGACGACACCACCACTCGGAGCCCTTAGCATTCTCGAAGTGAGAATCCAAAAGGGGGGCTTTGTTCGGATTTGGTAGAGGTGAGGAGGAAAAGAAATTGTGTACAATGATCAAGCAAGTGGAAGAAGTCAACGACTATCAGATAGTCAAGATGCTTGATCGTTTAGGTGAGCTACACGATCGTGTAAGAAAAGCTAAGGGATCGTCTATATGATCGTTTAGAAAAGCTCGGGTGCTAAGCGGTCGTTTAGAAAAATGTAAGTGATCGTTTAGAGAAGCGCACGCACAGGTGAGCAATCGTTTAACAAACATGAGCTTATTGTATATGCTCTCAATTACTAAGCGATGGAATGCAAAACTCACTGTGAACAATTATGTGTGTCTTTTCGATCTCTTTGCAAAATGAAAACAATTTTCATTTTATTCTTCAGTTATGAAAACCAAATTGAACTTCCATTAACGCATGGTTACAGAGAAAAATTCGGGCAATTATCTCATAATAGTCCAATTAATAAAATAATAAATATAATCACATAATATTCATAACCTACAGTTTGATATCATATATATCAACTATAGTGTTTTCTTCTCTACTTGATATAAATCATATTTATATCCAATTTTCTCCAAATTAATATATCTCATACATTTAGTCAATCATATCATATATAATTAACCAGTTCAATTATATCATATATAATCAAACTCCCTCTTATCAATCTTGAACATTTTAAACTGACCCAAAAACTGATTCCCAACTTAAATCTAAGCTACCAAGGGGACCTTATGGACCTATGGCTCAAAGCTCCAACGGTACATGAATAGCTAACTAAACTTTTTAGCCACGATATCCACCATCCGTTAACTGCTAGGCATTCCGCTAAAGACCGACAGCTGAACTCTCCTTACCACATATATATTCTATGTCCATCAGATATAACCAATCATGAGTACAATAACCCTTCACAGATACTCGTAAGTACAGTTGGGTCAATTTACCGTTTTACCCCTATAGTTACATATTACTCCTTAAGTACCATTGATCCTTCTAATGAACAATACAACATAGTCCTACTATGTGTGAACACCTCTCGGGCCATGAGAAGGTGTGTGGTGCCACATCGTTCAAGCCCTGGGATTAGCCCTTAAGGGAGCAATCTATCTACTTACCCCTGCTTTGAGGAATGAGTGAATTCCATCTTGTGTAGCTGAGTTCCCAACTCCCAAATCAGACGAATTCCCAAAGTGGTAGGTTTGAGTCGGCGATCTGGCCACTCACACCCATGCAAATCAAAGGACCGCCCTCAATGGCTGGAGTTCCCAACTCACTTAGGATTGAGGTCATGTTACCTATGGTCATCCTAGTGAAGTGAAGTCTCTGTCATGAACGACATTATATAATGAGACATTAACACTTCGTGGTAAGGTCTTATACAAACTCTTTGTATAGGACACCCCTGCTCGCACGTCCCCACATGAATGATCAGGATAGACCATCTGTAGCAAGTCACAACACTTGTAACTATTCCACAAAGCGGGCCGCATCCGTAGCGTTACCAGGATAAAGTTTCCCTCTATATCTATATACTACAGACCATTTTGGTTATCACTTAAGACATGATCCACTTGTATGTCACTACATACTTACTTAAGTTACACAATGACAACCAGGGATTTTAGTTTATTGGTTTGTGGTAAAGCAAATAAAAGATCCAATGTACAAAGTCAAGAAGTGAAGTAAATATCATATATTCTACATCACAAGCGTTCGTACAAAATGTGTTTACAAACTACAGGACACGAGACTTTAGGGCATCATCTCCAACAATTTATTTATATTTATTAATTATTTGATAATTAAATTTTTTTTCTCAATAACGGCTTTATGGAAAATTGTATAAATAAAATTGTTTTAATTATTCCAAAGGTGTGTTAACAAGAGAGCCTTACGATATTAGTTATCGAGTAAGAAAATCTTACTATACGATCACTTAAGAGCCTAGACGATCGAGTAGTTTGTTTATGCAATAGACTTCCTCATCTACACGATAGTGATATTCATTTACTCTATCATTTTCCTTCTCCACACTAAACCTTCCCTCAAACTAGAATAAGTTAGAGCCCACCACTCCTGGATTCTCGCACCGAGAATACCAAGGTAACCTAGTGGTAGTGTTCGATTACTGCTTCTTATTGTTCGAGGGTGTTCGAGTTGTTTGCTGTGTTCATGAACAAAATTTGATCGAGGGATTTTCTTGAAGAAGGGTTATTCAAAGGTACAATTTCTTATCCATCGTTTTTATTTTTAAAAGCATGTTGTAATTTAAGTTTTGTGAATAATTTGTTCTATATGACTGTAAATGCATGCATTCATTCACAATGGGGTTTGGACGATCCGCTTCCGCTCAAAGGTCCTCTATAATTAGAGTTCCTTCAGTATTTACATGAACAATATGGTTCATATTGTTTGTAACACTCACATCTCATATAAAAATTACAAAGTGGGTCGTATCCGTAGTGTTACTAGGATAAAACACCCAACCTTCATCTATTTATTGCAGACCTTTTAGGTTATTACTTAAACATGAACCACCTATATGTCAACCACATACTGTTCAAGTGACATCATATAACCTTGGATATTAGTTTATTCGATTGAATTAATGTTGTCTAAATGTCAAAGAAAATACCTCTGATTTTATTAAATAAATAGTTTGTGTTAACAAAACTACAAACCACGAGATACACTAGATTTAGGACATCAATCCCAATAGCAATCACCCATTCGGAGGGCTGTTTCACGGGGATCGAAACACCGTGAACTTCATAAATGAATAAGGTCTTCTAAGTCTGTTATTAGCAATTGTCTTCCAATTTGGGAGCTTGTTTGGTACTGATCTCTGGGATCTAAAACTAGAGGGTTACACTTACAAAATTTATTAAGTGCTAGTAAGTTCTTGACCGAAAATAGTAACTAAATGACTGTAGGAATAAAAAGCTATTCTGGAGTTAGTGTTTAGTTAAGAATGTCTTACTTCAGTGAATGAGTATTTGACTACCCCTCGGTAGTATCTATTCTAACTCACCGTTGTAAATAAATAATGAAATTTGGGTACATTATTCATTTTTCTAAAATTTGATTGGATCTAAAAGAAATTTACTGATGGAATTAGTTTATAGATCAACATGTAGAACTCTTCTACACAAATATTTGCTTCAAGTTTGTTTAACAGTTTTAAATTTTCAACATGAAAATCAAATTCAAATGCAATACTTGCAAATGATGATTAAAAGTTTGTTTTAACATAGGAATTTTCTCTTAACTTCCAGCTCATATGCAAACAAAAAAGTTTGGATTGCTTATGACAGATGGATTAAGGCCAATGATAAGGCCACAAGCATATTTGGTATATTAGCTAAGAAGTACGATAGCATGGATTCGATGCAGATATTGTTTGGACAATCTGTTAAGCACGATACTCTCAATAATCTTTATAACTTTGACATACATGATAGATCCTCTGTTAACGAACATGTTTTAGATATGCTGGAAGTAATAAATAGGAATGTCATATATGAGGAAGCTGAGAAAGCACAACAAAGTAAATATGATTTACTCGTTGTTGAGACGTGTTTAGTTGAAAATGATAAATTAACCTGGATATTAGATTCAAGGGTTGCTAATTATATTTGCGCTTTTGCTCAGGAAACAAGTTCCTGGAGATAGCTTACAAAAAGGTGATACAACGTTTAAGATGGGGATCGGTGATGTTGTCTCAACTAAAGAAGTGGGAGATATGAAGTTGTTTGTTAAAGATAGATTCATTTTTCTTGCAAATATATTTTATGTTCCTGCTATGAGTGGAATTAAATATCTATCTCATGTTTGCTAGAACAAAAGTGTAAAGTTTATTTTGAAGTTAATGAAGTGTTCATTATTTCAAACAAAATTAAAATATGTTCTGTAAAACTAGAATACAACTTATATGTGTTAAAACTAATTGATTGGTTTAGAATTGACAAAAGTTATTTTGAATATAATGATGTTTCAAATAGATGAAACTCAAAATAAGAGGCGTAAAATTTCTCCAAATGCCTATCTTTGGCACTTAAGACTTTGCCACATAAATTTCAATAGGATTGGGAGATTGGTTTAGAGTCGACTCCTAAATTAGTTAGAAGACAACTTTCTACCACCGTGTGAGTCTTGTCTTGAGGGTAAGATGACCAAAATATCTTTTACAAAAAAAAGGTCTTAGAGCTAAAGAACTTTAGAGCTCGTGCGTTTAGACCTTTATGGTCTGATGAATGTCAAGGCACGAGAAGGGTGATAACTTATAGAAATAAAAGTTATTGTTCTCTCAAAGTTGGAATAGTTAGGATCTTTAGTGATGTCAATGCACTCATTATGAAGGAAAATGCATGAAACTCCATACATGTAGTAAATTCATACAAAATATCCTTTTAAGTAAAAAGTTGCTTCATTAACGCAATTTAACGCAAGAATCAAAGAAATTTACTAAGTGTTGTAGTCAAGGCCAACACAGGGGATACGTAAGGGGTATGCGTCTAAGCATGTTCGAGAATGGTCCGATGAATGTCAAGGCACAAGGAGGCTCGTGCATTTCATATCAAATCACCACTTGCAGGCATGGACATCTGACTGTCGGCGACTAAGCAATTCAGATGTGGCACGCGACTATCCTAAGGTATGGAAATTAATGTAGTCAAATCACCAAGTTATTGAGATTTGCCTATAAAAGGAGAAGTCACCTGCAGAATCAAGAGTTAAACATTTTGAGTTTAGATAGTTAAAATTTTCATAAAAACCAGTAGTTAGAACTTTTTTTTTGCTTGCAAGAACTAGGAGGGAAGACCACAACTCCACTTTTGATCAAGAGGTGCTGCCAGAGAGAAGCTCGAGAGAGATATCTTTTTCAACTCCTCCACCAAGTTGGTTATAGCAAGCATTAAAAACAAGCCAAAGAGGACAAGAGATTGAACTCTGCGGCTTGACTTCTTCCTTTTTACCTTTCATTTCCATTCACCATTTTACTTCATTGAGTTGAGATTATTTGTATAAGTACTTGTTATCTTTAATTCAATCTTATCTTTGAACATTCATCACTTCTCCATCTGTTTACTCTCAAAATTGTTTGTGTTTTTGAACTTTCTGACTTGATGAGAGCATGACATCTATAGCTTAAGTCTTCCTGATCAGTTGATTAAAGTGATAAAGTAGTTATGTCACTCGAGAGACCAGTTTAACTATTGAACGCATTAAGTCAGGGCATGAAGTAATTTTAGAGATAGAATTTATCATGTCTTTTGTCTATTCTTTGTAACCAACACATGCACCCTAGAGATAGAATTACGCATTTGCATCAAGAGATGTTGAACTTAGCTTGAACTAAATAAAAGAATTTATAACACATAGCACACACATTTAGATTGTAAACAAACATTTGCACCATCTTCATTGTGCTATATAAGCTTGCTATTCCTGCTAGAAAATCAATGCATACCACTTACACTTAAAACCATTCATCCATAAATCTCTTTCTCCCTCTGAACTTCTCTATTTTCTTGCATGTGTGCCATTAGTTTAGTATAAATAACCAACAATTCTCAGTTAATTAGGAAACCTCTGCATTAGATTTGAAAACAAACCCTGCTTGTACATTCTAGAATCCTTGTGTTCGACCTTGAACTTACCAGGAAACTTAGGTTAGATTTATACTTGGGTCTAACTTAAGAGAACTTGTACACATCAACAAGGTGTGCACGCATCTATCACCAACAAAACGCCTAATTTTCATACTAAGAGATAGATCAATTCTTCATCCATCTTCATTTATCATAATCATTCATCACCATTCTTCTTCTATTGGGGGTGATGCCCTAAATCTCGTGGGTTTTGTAGTTTGTAATTGTAATGTATAAACAATTTATTTATTTAATAAAATATGAGATGTTTTTCGACATTTAGTAGCATTAACCCACAAAACCAATAAACTAACATTTGAGGTTATCTTTTGCAGCTTAAACATATATGTAGAAACATACAAGTGGAACATGTTTAAGTGATAACCTAAATGGTCTGTGGTAGATAGATAAGACTAAGTACCTCATTGTATTGTATTGGATACAATATTAAAACTATAGGTTATGTGTTATATATGATATAACATATAGTTATATAGACATGTAATAAGTTAGTTATTTTACACACACACATACACACACATATAATTATTTAAATTAAATTAGTTTTAATTAAAATTTATTTTCATTTTTAAAATTAAAGGGAGGGAAATAACACCCCCCCCCCCCAATTTTTCTCAGGGGAACATGTGTGATGGGGAGATTTTTATGAGATCTTCTTCAATGAGTTTAGGGTTCAAAAGGGTATCTATGCGATTGATGTTGCGTTAGAAAAGGAGAGGAAATAAATATGCAACTTATGTTATGCGTTGATCTCCATGGGTCGAAGGTCATATGTTGGACTAGAAAAATATACAATATGCGTTTAAGCATATGCGCGATGACCATGCATTCCCATCACGAGTTTTCTTACTTTCTCGCCAAGTATAACGAGAACGCAAGTTTTTCGGGGTGATCCGAGGTCAAACTCAGGGACTTGTAACTAAATAGTGTTTGTGAAGTAATGCGTTTGAGGCGATGAATAAAAGTAAAAAGGCAGAAGTTAATGGATTATGCGCTACTCTTACTCCTAACTAAACAGATTGAGCAATGGAAGTTTAACTATGAGAATTGATAGAGATGAAACAGTCGTTAACGCATAATAATGTTCAATATGTTAGGTCACCCGAGTAAACCCAGCTCGTCACACTAACGCATTGCGCACCTCTCGGTGGTTCGCATAATAATGTTCAATATGTTAGGTCACCCGAGTAAACCCGGCTCGTCACACTAACGCATTGTGTACCTCTCGGTGGTTGGCTGCATGCTTATATCTCTATAATGCATGGTTGCGTCGAGCATAAAATCGTGCCTATCTCTAGGAACAATGCACACTTCGCTTTAGTATGTTCCACTACTCACCCTCTCAGGTTGTTAGTTGTGGCTAATCAGCTCATAGACAAGCTTTGTAACAGCCCATAGATAAGCGTTGCTACAGACTCACACCAAGCGAAGAGGACTAACTCATTATACTCGCACAACGCACACCTCTCGGTGGTTGCTACATGCATCCTATCTCTAGGCTACACGATTGAGTATGCGATCGCCTTTGATAACTAACGATGAAGATAACGATTTGAAGAAGATGAAGAAGATGGCGCTGAAGGAATTAAAATATGCATTGATTACAAAATGTATTTACATCTTAAGCCAAAATGTAATACAATACAGAGACAAGAGGAGAAATGGAAGGCTAAATGAAAACAATCTCTTGCTTTTCATCTGAAATGCGTCAAGGCTACTGGTGGCGCCATGGATGGATGGTGGAGATGTCTCTCTCGAGCTCTATCTTCAGCTTCGGTCGTCACTCGAAATGATTTGTGGAGGTGAAGAATCCTCAAAGAAAATCTCGCTCATGCTCTCATATGTGATCGCAAGCATCTACCTTAAAGTAGAAGCTCGGATGATTTGAAGTGAAGGTCCAAGGTGCTATGTACAGAGCTTAAACGCCGACAACGTTCATGATTGCATTCTGCCTCCCTGCCTTTGTCGGGGTATGGGCAATGTCAACGTCATCTTATCTCGTTGATATTCCCAACGTATGTGTTCAAGCTTATTTCTCCTAAATTGCCAACGCATTCCATCTACCTTGCGAGCAGTCTTTTATCACGATTATCACTCTGTGGACGCAACATTTCATGCGGCAAACTAATCTTTATGACCATCAACACATTCGGTCAACCTTACGGCGGTCTGGGACCGATGCATGAGATCAATTCCTGAAATATCTGCAAAAATGGACACTTTGATGGGGAATAAGGCATGGTATAGGGTTAGTGAGGATTTTTGGTACTAATTGACGCAAGCTCACTTTTGACACGAATTCTTAGTATTATCAAAGCATATTCTGCTTGTTAGCCCTCATAATTCTAAGTAAAAGGCTACAATAGCTTATATTTCTACGAGCTATCAATTGATAAAAAAAAAATCTCCCAGTAGATTTTTCTATTCCTCTCTAAAACTCTCTCCCACTTCCCAAAAATATATAGAGCCCACACTTCCTGTATTTCTCATCCCCTACAGAGAATACAAAGGTCTCTCTTGTGGTGATGTCCAACCAAATATTGATTTGGTAATTACTATGGTTTCTTCTTTGTGACCGAAGAAGAAGAAATTCATGAAGAACGGTTCTTCAAGGGTAAGATTTCTTCCAACCCTAATCCTTTTCCCTATCTCATGCCTGATGTAAAATTTTGTGTTAATGCATAATGTTTTTTGTAAATTTTGATTCTGTATAAAAAATTAAAATTGGGAACGATTCCACTTCCGCTAGGGAACTTCACTGTTCCTTCAATTAGTATTAGAGTGTGGTTTTTTTGTCCTAATTTTTAATTTTTCAGAATTGCTTTTACAGATTTGGTGTGTTGCATTATATAATATTGTTCATATTTATGAATTGTATTGAAAGTGAATGGTTTGAAATTTTTGGATGTCTGCAGGATTGGACATTTTAGATTTATTACTTTATTTTACAAATTGGTTCGTAAGGGCCCTTTTTGTGGGAAAAAATTGCAATGGAGTTTGTAATTTGAAAGTTTTAAGTCATTCGTGAGTTTCCCAGTGATTTTCTGGAGAAAACGAGGCCCAAATCAGAGGAGGATCGACAAAATTCGCAACTATACAATGGCTATTGTACAATAGCATTGCAATGTTGTGAACGATGAATAGAAAAAATTTCCAGTTTGTGTGTGGTTCAGTTTAAAATTCATTTGGTCTGCATCCGGTTCACTTGATTCGAGCAATTCTTGGGCGATCCGGTTCATGCGGTTCAAGGCTCAATTCACCTGTTTTGAACCGGTTTGCTATTATTTTAATATAATAGTTAGTTTTAATTAGTTAAATTAATATAAATGTTATATTAATTTAATTAATTTCCTTAGGAGTCCAATCTCGGTCCATAATTGTTGTTTAAATGCATTTGATGTATGGTTTATCATTTTAATATATATCATAATATATGCATTATTCATTCATCATTTATATTATAAATGTTATCATATGTAGTTGCATGATTTAATTTTATAGCATGCTCATGCATCATATAATATAAGTGTTATAATATATGTTTGCATGCATTAATAACATAGTCATGCATCATTTATATTATAAGCGTTATAATATATAGTTTGAATGTATGGATGAATGTATGTTATTAATTATTTCATTACTTTAGTACATAAGTGTTATGTATGTTTAATAATGAAATGGGATTGCATGAACCATGAAATTACTTTAGGTCATTTTATATTTGTTATAATTTACCTAAGCATGCTTTCACATGCAACGATTGGTCTTAATTTATTACATTTATTTTTATAATTTTAATAATCAAATGAAATTAGAAATTAAAATCAATAATTCAGAGTTGCATGCAAACTTAGGTTAAAATAATTTTTTTAAATAGTTTTAAAATATGATTCACATAGACCTAAGATCACATTTCTAATGAGATTAGAAATAAGTTTAATTTTTTAATTAGTTTAATAGGATTAAATTGGTTTTAATTAAAATATTAAATTTGTAGCAAATGTATATAAGGGACATTTTGTCTAAGGTTAGTTCTGTGTAGGTTGAGGTATTTAAGTTGACAGAAATGGAACACCCCTACCTAGGAACTGACCTAGAACAATGAATTAAATAGATTTCCTATAAGCATGAAATTGTTGATTAAGGTTTGTTAAAGTGTTTAATAAACATTAATCAAAGTTGTTTAACTATCCAAAGTAAGTGTTACTTTTGGGAAAATTTAAACAATCACTTAGTAAAAATAAGTAGTCATACTTTTCTAAGTTAAATAACACTAGATAAAACACTCAGTGGGAGGAAAATGGGGTATATAATACTTCATTTTTCCTTTCGCGTTTCTCCAACAAACTTCACACTGTGAGATCTATACTCAGCCTTGAGGCACCTTTGCTTGTGTCCCCCTACGTGTGGTGTTTGTATAGGTCAATACCAAGATGAATGGAGAGAGTGTTTATAGTAAGTGGGAGTGGGACGTGTGTCAACACATCCCACAGATTTTCTCATTATTTTGTAGTAAATTTTTATGCTCGACCTTGAGGCACCTTTGCTTATGTCCCCTTACGGATGTTATTTGCATGACTTTTTACTCAAACTTCATAAATGGATAGAATTGCTTTAGTTTTTGCCCCAATTGGTTTTTCCCTATGATTGGCTCATTGGGGCGAAACTCTAGAATCTAAAATGAGGGATTACACTTACAAGAAAATTTAAGCTAGTTAACAGTTTCTGGATCGAACAATGGTTACTGATATTTACAATAACAAGCATTGTTCTGTATATTGGTACAAATTGTCTCATTTCAGTCAAGGGGTACCTGATCACCCTATGGTGGCTTTTACCCTGCCTCACTAAAACATCATTGCAAAATAGATGTCACAAAGTATGCATTATATTATTTTGCTAAATTTGATTGGCTTTTAGAAATGGGTATTGCTTGAATACTAATATAAATAAATTGTATGTTTTAACCAATTTCATTATGACTTCCGCAACATTAAATTTACTTGTTGCCGAAAAACTTATCGCGAAAATTATGCTACATGAAAAAACACAATCAACACAATATTAATCATTGATGACCTAAGATTTGTCCTAATGGAAGATTGTTCTCTTATACCGGCTCAAAATGCCACTCGAAACGTTTGGGAGGCATATGAGCGTTGGATACAGGCAAATGAGAAGGCCCGAGTGTATATCTTGGTAAGCCTTTCTGAAGTCTTGGCCAAGAAGCATAAGCCCATGATCACTGCCCCTAAAATCATGGAGTCTCTACGGGGGATGTTCAAACAACTGTCCGCACAACTTAGGCATGACGCTTTGAAAAAACATCTTCAATGCCCATATGCAAGAGGGGGAATCTATTAGAGAACACGTTTTCAACATGATGGTCCACTTCAAAATGACGGAGATGAATGGGTCAGTCACCGATGAGATCAGTCAGGTAAGCTTCATCTTGGAATCTTTACTTGAAAATTCTCTGCAGTTTTGTAGCAATGTTGTTAAGAATAGGATTAACTACAACCTGACTACCTTACTCAATGATCTACAGACTTTCCAATCCTTGATGAAATCCAAGGAACAAAAGAGAGAGGAAAATGTTACCTCGTCTTCTAAGAAGTTCTATAGAGGATTGTCCTCTGGAACTAAGTCTGTGCCTTCTTCTTCTAGCATCAAAAAGCAAAGGTGGAAAGGGGAAAGCTAACCAACCAGTTGCTATCTAGAAGCGCAAGAAGGCCAAGGCTGCAAAGGGAATCTATTTCCATTGTAACCATGAAGGACATTGGAAGAGCATTTGTCCCAAATATTTGGCAAAAAAAGAAGAAGGCCAAGCAAGGTAAATGTAATATTTACTTGTTTTGGAGACTTGTTTAGTGAAGAATGATGATTCAGCTTGGATAATAGATTCAGATACCACTAACCATGTTTGTTCTTTATTTTAGGGAATTAGTTCCTAGCTGCAACTGGATGTGGGGGAGATGACGATGCGTGTTGGAACTGGGCATGTCATCTCAGCTATGACAGTGGGAGAACTTCGACTTTGTTTATAGAAATCGATATTAAACTATAAAGTGCCTATTAGAACAAAATATTTTGTTTCATTTGATTTAAATAAAGTGTTTGTTTACAAAAATAATGTATATATTTGTTCTGAAAATCTCGAAGATAATATTTATGTGCTAAGACGTTAGCAACTAAAGCCTTCCTAAATACTAAACTATTTAAAACTCCAATAACTCAAAATAAAAGTCTTTAAATTTCTTCTAAGGAAAATACTCAACTTTGGCACTAAAGATCAAGACACATAAATCTCAAGAGGATTGAGAGATTGGTCAATTATGGACTTCTAAGTGAGTTAGAAGAAAATTATTTACATGTATGTGAGTCATGCTTTGAAGGTAAAATGACTAAAAGATCTTTTACTGGAAAAGGTCAAAGAGCCAAAGAACCCTTGGAACTTGTATATTCAGAACTCCATAGTCCGATGAATGTTAAGGCAAGAGGAGGTTTTTAATATTTCATCACTTTTTCTGATGATTATTCTAGGTATGGGTATGTTTCTTTAATGCAACATAAGTTTAAAGCCCTTTAAAAGTTCAAAGAGTACAAGGCTGAAGTTGTAAACGCATTAAATAAAATCATTGAAACATTTTGATCTGATCGAGATGGAGAGTATATGTATCTAAAATTTCAAAAATATTTGATAGAACATGGAATTGTATCCCAACTCTCAGCACCTGGTACACTTCAGCAGAATGGTGTATCAGAAAGAAGAAATCGAACCCTGTTGGACATGGTTCGGTCTATGATGAGTTATGCTTTCTTACCTGACTTGTTTTGGGGTTATGCAGTACAGACTGTAGCTTACATTTTGAACTGTATTCCATTCAAAAGTGTTACTAGAACACCTTTGGAATTATGGATTGGTCGCAAAGGCAATTTACGCCATTTCAGGATCTGGGCATGCCTAGCAAATTTGCTTGAGGTAAATCCTAATAAATTGGAACCTTATTCTAAATTGTGCCTATTTGTAGGTTACCCTAAAGGAACGAGAGGTGGTTACTTTTACGATCCTAAGGATAATAAGGTGTTTATGTTGATAAATGCTATCTTTTTAGAAGAAAATCACACATGGGAGAATAAGTCTCGTAGTAAGATTGTCTTGAATGAATTTTCCAATGAAACTATTGAACCTTCAACAAGAGTTGTTGAAGAGCCCAACACTGTGACAAGAATTGTTGAAGTTGGATCATCTAATAGGTCAAATCCACCTCATGTATTGAGGGCGCCTCGACGTAGTGGGAGGGTTACGAACCCGCCTATTTGTTATATGGGTTTAACAAAAAATCTAGCTATTGTAGCTGATAGAGATGTTGAGGATCCATTATCTTACGAGAAGGCAATGGACGATGTTGACAAAGATGAGTGGATCAAAGCTATGAATCTCGAAATGGAGTTAATGTGCTTCAATTATGTTTGAAATCTTGTAAATCAACCTGATGATGTAAACCTATAGGTTGCAAATGAATCTACAAGAGAAAATAGGTACTGATAGAATGGTGTAAACCTTCAATGCTAGACTTGTGGCAAAGGATTATACCCAAGTTGAAAGAGTCGACTATGAGGAGACATTTTCATCTGCTGCCATGTTAAAGCCTATCTGGATCCTCATGTCCATTGCCACATATTATGACTATGAGATTTCGAAAATGCACATCAAGACTGCATTTCTGAATGGCAATCTTAAGGAAACCATTTATATAGAGCAGCCTGAGGGATTCATAACCCAAGGTCAAGAGCAAAATATTTGCAAGCTTAATCGGTCATTTTATGGATTGAAACAAGCTTCTCGATCTTGAAATATAAGATTTGATACTACGATCAAATCTTATATCTTTGATAAAAATTTTGATGAGCCTTGTGTATACAAGAGAATCATCAACAGTTTAGTAGCTTTTCTAGTGTTGTATGTAGGCGATATCCTACTCATTGGGAATGATGTAGGTCTACTGACAGAAATTAATAATTGGCTAATGATCCAATTTCAAATGAAAGATTTGGGAGAGACGTAGTGTTTTCTGGGCATTCAGATGTTTAGAAATCGAAAGAACAAAATGCTTTCCCTCAGGCATCGTACAACGACAAGATGCTTGTCAAGTTTTCAATGCAGAACTTCAAGAGAGGTTTACTCCCTTTCAAGCATGGAGTTTTATTGTCTAAGGAACAGTGTCCTAAGATACCTCAAGAGGTTGAGAAAATGAGACGGATCCCTTATACATCGGTTGTTGGTAGCCTGATGTATGCGATGTTATGTACTAGACTTGACATCTGCTATGCGGTGAGGATAGTCAGTAGATATCAGACTAATCAAGGATTTGATCACTGGATCGTTGTTAAGAACATTCTCAAGTATCTCTGAAAAATGGGGGACTACATGCTCGTGTATGGTTCTAAGGAATTGATCCTTATGGGGTACATGAACTCTGATTTTCAGACTAATAAGGATTCTAGGAAATTCACATTAGGATCAGTGTTCACTCTTAACGAATGAGCAGTAGTTTGAAGGAGCACCAAGCAGAGGTGCATTGTTGACCCCACTATGGAGGTTAAGTACGTAACGACTTATGAAGCTGATAAGAAAGTTATGTGGTTCAAGAAATTCTTAACTGATATTGAAGTGGTTCCAGACATGTCAAAGCCTATCATACTTTATTGTAATAATAATGGTGTTGTGACTAATTCCAGAGAGTCTAGGAGTCACAAGCATGGGAAGTAAATAGAGCGGAAGGATCATCTCATATGAGAGATTGTGTATCACGGAGACGTGATTGTCATGCAGATAGCATCAGAGCACAACATTGTTGATCTATTTACAAAGACCCTCATGGCTAAGATGTTTGAGGGTCACTTGCAGAGTATAGGTCTAAGGGACAAGCCACATCTAGTTTGGGGTAAGTGGGAGATTTTGTATTGGGTGCGTATTATGCCCTAGTTTACTGTTTCGTGTACTTGTATATTAGTATGGCTTTAATGATGTACACTCCGCTAGCTTTACGACAAGTGAGAGATTATTCGAGTTGAAGCCCTAAATCTCATGGATCTCATAGTTTGTAATTTTAATGTACAAACATTTTATTTATTTAACAAAATATGAGATTATTTTCGACATTTAGTAGCATTAACCTACAAAACCAATAAACTAATATCTGAGGTTATCTTATTTAGTTTAAACATATATGTAGAGACATACAAATGGATTATGTTTAAGTGATAACCTAAATGGTCTGTAGTATATGGATAAGGTTAGGTATCTTATCCTAGTGACACTACAAATACGGCCAGCTTTATAGATGTTACAATTGTTGCAAAGTGCTACAAATGATATGATCCTGATCATTCATGTAAAGACATGTGAGCGGAGATGTGCTATACAAAAGGGTTTGTATAAGACTGGACCACAAAATGATTAGTCTCATTATATATGGGTTAGAGTGGCCAGATCGCCTACTTAATAAGCCTACTATTTAAGGATTCATCTGATTGGGAAGCTAGAAACACAGCTACACAATATGGAATTCACTCCTTGCTCAATGTCCAGGGAAGTAGATAAATTTCTCCTTTAAGGGTTGATTCCGGGGCTTGAACAATGTGACACCACACCTTCTCTTGGCTCAATAGAGGTTTGGTCATTGTTGGACTATGATTTATTGTTCAGTAGAAGGATCAATTGTACTTAAGGAGTTAGATATAACTACAGGGGCAAAACAGTAATTTTGGCCCAACTTTACTTACAAGCAAGTTGTGAAGGGTTATCGTACTATTGACTGGTTATATTCAATGAACACAGAAGCATATTTCTAGTATGAAGAGTGCAGTTGTCATTCTTTGATAGAGTGACCGACAGTTCATGGATATTGAATAACTTAATTAAAGAAGTTTAATTAATTATTCAAGTACCATTGGAGCTTCAATCTATAGGTCCATAAGGTCCCATCTGTAGCTCAACAGAGATTAATGAGAATCAATTTTGGATTAATATGAATTGTTTAAAATAATTCAGGGAATTAATTATATGTGATATGATTAATTTAACTTAATTGTATATGATATTATTATTATAATGTATTTGATTCATTATAATATAATGTTTATTTGAGAGGAATTAAATATTTGAATATGATTCCAATATTAATTATATGATTGAGATTCAAAATTTAGTATAAATGTGATTTATTTTAAATGTCATGCATTATTGAGAAAGAAATAAACTATAGATTATATTGTATTGGATACAATACTAAAACTATAGGTTATATGTTATATATGATATAACATATAGTTATATATACATATAATAAGTTGGTTACTATATATATATAATAACTTTCATCCCCTTAATTTTCTCTCAGTGGAATGTGTGTGGTGGGGAGTTTTTTATGTTCCACAAGTTTAGTGTATAGAAGGGTCTCTTTGTGATTGATCTAACAAAAAAAAAAAAAAAAAAAAAAAAAAAAAAAAAAAACTCTCCCTGTAGATTTTTTTGTTCCTCTCTCAAACTCTCTCTCTTCCCAAAAATACACAAAGCCCACACCTTCTATATTTCTCATCCCCTATAAAGAATACAAAGGTCTCTCTTGTGGTGATGTCCAATCAAATATTGATTTGATAATTACTATGGTTTCTTGTTCGTGACCGGAGAAAAGGAAATTCATGAAGAACGGTTCTTCAAAGGTATGTTTTCTTCCTAAACCTAATCTTTTTCCCTCTCTCATTCATGCTATAAAATTTTATGTTAATACATAATGTTTTCAGTAAATTTTGATTCTATGTAAAAAATTAAAATTGGGAACGATCCCGCTTCCGCTGCGGAACTTTACCGTTCCTTCACCTTCACCATTATAAGCACATTTAGAATCAAAATTACGAGGCGAACAGATGGTATGAATATTTCATCAGTTTTATTGATGATTATTCTAGATATGGCTATATTTACCTAATGCATCATAAATTTGAAACTCTTGAAAAATTCAAGGAGTATTAGGCAGAGGCTGAAAACCAGTTAGGTAAAAGGATTAAAACACTTCGATCAAATCGAGGTGGGGAGTATATGGACTTGAAATTCCAGGACTATTTAATAGAACATGGAATTCTGTCTTAACTCACAGCACCCGATACACGTCAACAAAATGGTGTAGTGGAAAGGAGAAATAGAACCTTATTGGACATGGTTCGTACGATGATGAATTATGCTCGGTTGCTTAATTCATTTTGGAGAAATGTAGTATAGACTGATGTTTATATTTTGAACATGGTTCCCTCAAAAATTGTTTTTGAAACACCTTATGAGTTATGAAGAGGAGTAAAGGTAGTTTACGGTACTTCAAGATTTGGGGATGCCTGACACACGTGTTGGCTCAGAACCCAAAGGAGTTGGAATGCCGTTCAAAAGTATGCCTATTTGTAAGATATCCCAAAGAAACAAAAAGTAGTCTATTTTATGATCCTCAACAAAGTATTTGTATCGAAAAATGCTACATTCTTGGAAGAAGACCACATAAGAAATCATCAACCTCGCAGTAAGCTAGTATTAAGTGAAACATCCAAAGAAGTTACCGATAAACCAACAAGAGTTGTTGATCCAGTTGGTCTTTCAACCAGAGTTGTTGGCTCAGAACCCAAAGGAGTTCGAACACTGTTCAAAAGTATGTCTATTTGTAAGATACCCCAAAGAAAAAAAAGTAGTCTATTTTATGATCCTCAACAAATAAAGTATTTGTATCAAAAAATGCTACATTCTTGGAAGAAGACCACATAAGAAATCAACCTTGCAGTAAGCTAATATTAAGTGAAACTTCCAAAAAAGTTACAAATAGACCAAAAAGAGTTGTTGATCCAGCTAGTTTTTCAACAAAAGTTGTTGATGAAACTGGTCCATCAGATCCTTCTCTAGAGTTAAGAGTGCCTCAATGTAGTGAAATGGTTATTCAACGGCTTGACTGTTACATGAGTTTGACAGAAACTTAGGTCATCATACCTGATGATGGCTTAGAAGATCCATTGACCTTCAAATAGGCAATGGAAGGTATGGATCAAGACCAGTGGATAAAAGCCATGGACCTCGAAATGGAGTCTATGTACTTCAATTTAGGGTGGAAACTTGTAGATCAACTAAAAGGGGCAAAACCTATTGATTGCAAATGGATCTACAAGACAAAACATGACCAAGCTAGTAAGGTACAGACCTACAAAGTAGGACTCGTGGCAAAAGTGTTTACCCAAAAAGATGGGGTGGACTATGAAAAAAATCGTCTCTTTGATTGCCAAGATTAAGTCGATTAGAATATTCTTGTCCATTGCAGACTTTTATGATTATGAGATATGAAAAATGGATGCCAAAACGGCCTTTCTGAATGGCTATCTTGAAGAGAGTATCTATATGTCTCAACCAAAGGTGTTTATTAAATAAGGTCAAAAGCAAAAGGTTCGCAAGCTAAAGCGATCCATTTATGGATTGAAACAAATATCTAGATCCTAGAATATAAGGTTTGATACTACAATCAAATCTTTTGGCTTTGAACAGATCATTGACGAACCTTGTGTTTACAAGATTGTCAACAAAACTACAGCTTTTCTGGTATTATATGTTGATGATATTCTACTTATTGGGAATGAGGTAGAATTCTTGGCTGATGTTAGGAGATGAACAATATGTTCTTGGAATCCAAATTGTTTGAAATCGCAAGAACATAATGCCAGCATTATCTCAGGCAAAATTTCAAGAAATGTTTGCTACCTTTCAGGCACGAAATTCATTTTTCTAAGGCTATCCTCACCTCAAGAGGTTGAGATAATGAAACAAATTCCTTCTGCATCAACAGTTGGGAGTTTGTTGTATGTCATGTTGTGAACATGCCCAAACATATGCTATGCAGTTGGAATAGTTAACAGGTTTTAGTCCAATTCTGGATACAATCATTGGGCTACCATTAAGAACATCCTCAAGTATCTTCGGAGAAATGAAGGACTATAGGCTTGTGTATAGTGCTAAGGATTTGATCCTTACTGGAATACACTGATTCTGATTTTCAGACCGATGTGGATTCTAGGAATTCTTCTTTGAAACCAGTATTCACTCTGAATTGAAAAGCTATAGTATGGAGGAGTGTAAAGCAAAGTTGTATTGTGAACTCCACCATGGAAGCAAAATATGATGTTGTATGTGAAGCACCGAAAGAAGCAGTATGGCTTATGAAGTTCTTGAATGATTCCAAATATGCATCTGCCTATCACTCTCTATTGTGATAACAGTAGAGTAATTAAAAATTCAAAGGAACCTAGAAGCTATTTTGGATCCCACCATCGAATCTAAGGGCCAAGAGGATAGTAGGATGTTCTTAAGGTGGGTTACAAGCATTGGAGTGAAGAATCGAGTTGTAGATTGGAGCTAATTGGAGGATTCTTCATAGGTATTGTTTCTAAAAACCTAAATTAAATTTCTAACCTTGCATGCTTGTAATCTAAAATTAATGTAATTAGAGTATTTAAGATTCTAATTGCTTCCGCATGTTGATTGTCAACACCAACAAACTCATGTTCTACAAGAAGAACTAGTTCAAGCTAGGGTCAGTCTCATGCTTCTCGTTTAGATAAAGTAGATTTACCTAAATGTGAAATTAAGACTAAAAAAATAACTGGATAGTAGAATTAATTAAAATTAAAGAAATGACTGGACACTAGAACTTAAAAAATATGGGGTCTGTCTTACCTTTTCCCTTAATTAAATTATTCTTTTTAACGCAGCAAAATAACATTCCCCTGAGATCTTTTGATGTAAACCAAGTGATAACCAATAAAATAAATGATTTTTAAGTTCTTTGCAAATAATAATAGAAAATAAGGAATTCAAGTCAAGTATCAACTCATGGATAAGTTGCATTAAGCTATGCGGCCGCATCAAGTCCACATCGACCAATTTGCTATGAACTGTGAACAACTTCTATTCAACCTTGTTTTCAAGTACCCTTAGAAGCCTAAGTAATTAGTCCAATATTTCTATGGCTACTTAGATCTTAGATAATTTTTGGTTTTACAGTGTGCCTTATGTCTAAGGTTACGTGACGTCCTATCTCAAGGCTCTTAATCCCATATTTTTTTTGTGTGATTCATTCATATCTTAACCTTCTCAATATTGCCTAACTAGCATACTAATTTAGGTGACCATTTCAAATTAACAAGATAACATAAGTTTCAATAAAAGAAATAGAATAACATAAGTTTCAACAAAACAAATAGAAATTGAAAGTGATGCAATTCCATGTTATACTTTAGGGTATCCACAAGACTGAATCCCTTAATAAAATCACCCTATAATGAAAGAAGAATAAGAATACTTCATTGAGTAAAATTCCATGACTTATAATGTAGCAAAATGGGATAATGATAGAAATTGAATAAGAAAAACATGAAATAATTGAAATAATAAAATCTGGAAAACAGTAAACAAGGCCTTTGAATCGAATGAACCAAGGTGCTCTCTATGATGGATTCGATCCTTTCTCAAGGTGAATCTCACTCTACAACATGAGTGTGTGAAGAGTAGTCGAAAATCATGCCCTGAATGTCATGGACTGAAAAACTAGCAAGTTTGAATGATTGGCCGTGATCTGATAAAATTAGGATTTCGATATGGGCGCATGAAACGCACCTAAAATATTTGCCCTTGATTTAAGATAGTTTTTAATATGATTTTGTGAGATTTAACGTGTTTGCTAATGGATTTCAAGGTTATGTTCAAGATAGAAATTCAATGTCAAAATGAGTTAAAGGGGGGGAGGGGGGCGCTTAGATATGCCTAAGGAAGTCAACCCCGAGCCAAAAATTAAAAGAAGAGGAGAAAATTGGAGAAAATTGGAGAAAAATATCAAGTTACCTGAAAACAAGGTAGCGCCGCAGTGTTGCACCTCGACACTCTAACCCGAGAGCTTCAAATTAGAGAGTAGACTGCAATGCAGCATACAGCACTGCCGCAAAAGAAGGTTGATGTGTGGCAAATGTAAGGTAGCATCGCACTACCTTAGAGTGTCGTGGCACTAGTGTATTTTAGGAAATGTTTTGCTATATATTGACCTAGGGTTTTGGTTGCCGAAATCATTACAACACACCACGAAATTCAGAGCCTTATAAAGAGTATATAGTCTATAGAAAGTGAGAAAATTATAGGTTTGTTTGAAGGTCATTTGAGATCTCGAGGTACGAATCAAGATGAGATTGACGGGCTTTAATGGTGGAGATTGCTTCGAGAATGGTTTTTCTTCATTCTCGTTACTTTTCTTTACTAATTATGATTGTTGTAGTGTATAAGGATATATTTGTAGTAATGATGCATGGCTAAATGTTCCAGTTCTAGGGTGTTAATGAAATTCTTTATGGGTTTGAATTAATGTATTAGTATTTTCTATGGATTTTGTGTTCTTGCTTGTTTTCTAATATCATTATGTGAAAAAAAAAAAACCATGACTCAAATACCTATTCAGCTAGTTTAGTTTACATAACTAACTTTATCTTGTAATGGTCAGATGGTATGTGTTATAAATACCACTAATCAAGACACAAAAAAGAGAGATATCATCGTCCTTTCTATTTTCCTGTAAACAACAACTGTTGTAAGCAATCTTCAAGTGAGAAAGAAAATGAATCTTCCCGTGGACATAGGCTTATTTGCCGAACCACGTAACTCCACGTGTTTTCTTCTTCTTCTCTTTATCTTATTCTTCCAATCTTCATCTGTCTCTCTGCAAAATCAACGAAAACACGATCTTGTTATCAAATCATAACTTTTTTAGAGTATCGAGTTGGAACGAGTCACGAATTACTTATATCGAGTAGTATCGAGTCAAGAGTTTTCATCTTCGAGTTTTTTCGAGTAAAAATTAATACTCATCGAGTAACAATAAACACTTGTTGAGTTCTATCGAGAGAAGAACAGAAACTCATCGAGGATAGAAGGAAAATTCCATCAAGTAACGAGCAGAAACTTATCGAGTAACGAGTATCTACACATCGAGGATTTAATAGAACCCTTCTCAGCCATTTCTTCATCATCTCAAGATTGATCTTGATTAATTAGGTCTAGAAAGATTGTATTAACTCGATAAAATTTGATATCAGAGCATTTGAAGATCATCAAGATCAGCATTCTTGAAGCATCAAGATACTCAAGAAAACCGTTCTCGATATTCTTACAAGGTCAATGATGGATGTTGCTAGATTTGAGATAGAAAATTTTGATGGAAAGGGGTGATTTTGGTCTGTGAAAGACCAAAATCAAGGCTATTCTTGGACAACAAAGAGCTCATAAAGCCCTTTTAAACCCATCGACTCTGCCACCTACTAATAGATCAAGAAAGGGAAGATATGAAACTTACTTCCTATGGAACTTTAGTTCTTAATCTTAGTGATAGCATCTTAAGACAGGTGATCGATCAAGACACGACTTACAAAATGTGGGTCAAGCTGGAAGGTCTCTATGCAACTAAGGATCTGCCTAACGAGATGTTTTTAAGGGAAAAGATCTTCACCTTTAAGATGGATTCTACTAAAACACTATCAGAAATTCTATATGAGTTTAAAAAAGATAGTTTTTGAGTTCAAGAGCCTTGGCGAAAAGATTGGCGATGAGAATGAACCCTTTGTTTTGTTGAACTCCCTACTCGAAGCCTATAAGGAGGTAAAGAATGCCTTGAAATATGGAAGAGAGTCAGTTACCACTGATGCCATTATTTCAGCATTGATAACTAGGGAGTTGGAGCTTCATACAGTAAAAAAGGAACAGCTTGGTACAGAAAGGCTATTTGTCAAGAGCAAGAACAAGTAGAATCATTGTAAAAGAACTAAAAGTCAGTCTACTAAAGAGCATAAACCAAAAACCAAACTGAGATGTAATTACTGTAAGAAGAAAGTATTGGAGTTAATGCCCTAAATCTCATAGGGTTCTGTAGTTTGTAAACACTTGTATGAATAAACACTTTCTGATTTATAATATATGATATTTTATTCACTTCAGTCTATGAAATATAAGATATTTTAGTTGCATTAACCACAAACCAATAAACTAAGATCCATGGTTGTTGTTGTAATTTAAGCATGTATGTAGAGACATACAAGTGGATCGTGCTTTAAGTGATAATCTAAATGGTCTGTAGTATATAGATAAAGGATGGATACCTTATCCTGATGACACTATGAGTGTGACCCGCTTTGTAGGTGTTACAAATGTTGTAAAGTGTTACAAATAATCTAATCCTGATCATTCATGTATTAGATATGCGAGCAGGGATACTCTATACAAAGAAGTTTGTATAAGACTGGACCACGAAATGTTTAGTCTCGTTATATAACGTCGTTCATAATTGAGACTTTCATTTAACTAGGATGGTCATGACCTTAATCCTGGGACTGTCTCTTATACACATCTAGATGTGTATAAGAGACAGGAGTGAGTTGTGAACTCCTGCCTATGAGGGTGGTCATTTGATTTGCATGGGTGAGAGTGGCCAGATTGACGACTCAACAAGCCTACCACGTTGGGGATTCGTCTGATTGAGAAGCTGGGAACTTAGCTACACAAGATGCAATTCACTTCTTCCCTGAAGCAGGGGTAAGTAGATAAATTTCTCCCTTAAGGGCTAATTCTGGGGCTTGAACAATGTGACACCACACCTTCCCTTGGCCCGAGAAGGGTTTAGTCATAGTGGGACTATGATCTATTATTCATTAGAGGAATCAGTGGTACTTAAGAAGTTAGATGTAACTATAGGGGCAAAACAGTAAATTGGTCCAACTGTACTTACGAGCGATTTGTGAAGGGTCATCGTACTATTGATTGGTTATATCCAATGGACACAAAAATATATTTGTAGTGTGAAGAGTGCAGTTGTCGATCTTTAGTGGAGTACTCGACAGTTAACGGATGGTGGATATCGTGATTAAAGAGTATAGTCAGTTATTAACGTACCGTTGGAGCTTCAAGCTACAAGTCCATAAGGTCCCCTTGGTAGCTTAATGGATTCAAGTTGAGAATCAATTTTTTGGTTAGTTTAACGTGTTCAAATTAACAAGAGGAAATTTGATTATATATGATATAATTCAATTAATTCAATTATATATGATATAATTGATATGATGTATTTGATACATTACTATTTGATTGGAGGAATTAATATAAATATGATTTATATTAAATTCCATAAAAAGAGAAAGAACTATGGTTTATATGTTGCATATGATGCAATATTAAAACTGTAGGTTATAAATATAATATGATGAGTTTATTATTGTATTTATTTATAAATTATTAATTATGAGATAATAAATTTTCTTTTTCTCCAATAACTACCTTAGTGGGTGGTTTTACACAGTTATTGTGGCAAAGTGGATAAAATGAAAAATAGTTTTTCAAATTCATTCCACAAAAGTAACCAAATTACTAATCGAGAGACAAAACAATAGGGATCGAGTTTACTATACGATAGTACTCGTTTACTACACGATCAAACATCAAGTCTATGTGATAGACTTCCATTTGCTATACAATCCTTCTATCCAATACTCGATCTCTCCTCCTCCATCATTCCTCCTTCCCTCTATCCAAAATCATACAGAGCCCACAACTCCTGGATTCTCCCACCGAGAATACTAAGGTAATCTTATGGTGGTGTCTAGTTCTATTCAAGATCGAGTTTTACTCGCTGATGATCGAGGAAGTTCCACTTGCTCGTTGCATTCATGTTGTTTGATGCGTTGGTGACTGATCGAGGGAAATACGTGAAGAAAGAGTTCTTCAAAGGTATTTTCTTTTCGATCCCTTATATTTATTTAAGAAGCATGCTGTAATTTATCTTTAATGCATAATCGTTTCTGTATGATTGTCAATGTTTGAGTTCTTTCACAATGGAGTTTGGAACAATCTGCTTCCACTCAAAGATCCTCTAGTTTTAGAGTTCCTTCAGAAAGGACACTTAATGAGGGATTGCTAGAGCTTAAAACGGAAAAATCAGGAAAAAGAGAAGGATCAGAAAGGAAAACAGCCAGAAGCCTCAATGGTTGAAGGGTCTTATTTCTATTCAGATGCCTTAGCCTCTACTAGAAACAAAACCAACTAAATAAATCCTCTTGGGAAGCATGACTGGGTACTTGACTGTGGTTGTACCTATCATATGACACCCTTTAGACCTTGGTTTAATACCTACAAGGATGTTGATGGAGAAGTTGTGTACATAGGGAATAATGAAGCCTGCAAAATCAAAAAGGTTGGTTCAGTATCCTTAAAGCTAAAGGATGGATCAACCAGCTTCTCAGAAATGTGAGACATATACATTTACTCAAGAGAAATTTAATATCTCTGGGTATGCTTAACTCCATTGGGTGTGAGTGTAGAGGAAATGATGGAATCCTAGAAGTGATTAAGGATTCTAAGGTAGTGTTGGTTGGTGAAAAAGTCAACGATCTTTATATAGTAAGAGGACTAGAGATTATGACTAGTGCTTACATTGTTTTAACAGCAAACATGATAGAGGTAGACTTGTGGCACAAAAGACTATCCCATGTCAGTGAAAAGGGGATGCAAGCATTGTCTAAATAGGGTATATTTCCCAAAAAGATTAGTGAGCATTTTTCCTTCTATAAACACTATATTTTAGGGAAAGCTACCAGACAGAGCTTCAGAAAATCTCAGCATACCACTAAAGAAATATTGGACTATGTTTATTTTGACCTATGGGGACCATATCCTATACCAAGCCTTAGTGGTTCAAGGTATTTTCTAACCTTAATAGATGACTTTTCTAGGAAGAGTTGGATATACTTCCTTAAAATAAGGACCAAGTCTTTGGGAAGTTTAAAGAATAGAAGCTATGATAGAAACACAAACATCTAAAAAGTATTGAACTGACAATGGGCTTGAATTTTGTAATGAATACTTTGACAAATACGGTATTGAGAATGGTATAACTAGGCATAAGACTATGAGGTACACACCTCAACAGAATGGGGTTGCTAAGAGGTTAAATAGAACTATAATGGAAAGGGTAAGATGTTTTCTTTCTGATGCTATCCTAATTGAAAATTTTTGGGCAGAAGCTGCAGCCTACACTATTTATACCTTGAATAGGTGCCCTCACAAATCTCTAGAGTTGTTTACCCCTAAGGAGAAGTGGACTAATCATCCTCCTAATCTAGACAACCTTAAGGTTTTTGGGTGTGTAGGATTTGTTCACCAAGATAAGAGAAAGTTGAAAGCCAGAGCTGTTAAATGCATGTTTGTAGGCTTTACAGAGGGTGTCAAACGATTTAAAATGTGGCATCCAGTAGAGAGGAAGTTCTTAATTAGCAAAGACATCACCTTTAGAGAAAAGGAGATGTTTATGCAAAAGAAGAAGAGGTTTAAGGATGAAGCTGAGACATCTACCACAGGGATTTTTGAAAGATTTTGGATTAAGTTAAACAGTGGTAAGACTCTACTGTGACAACCAAAGTGCTATATATTTATCCTGAATTCCACAATACTACACTAAAACAAAACACGTTGATATAAAGTATCATTTGAGACAAAGTAGAGACAAGGGAAATAGAAATCTTAAAAGTTCACACATCAGAGAACGCAGCAGACATGTTGACAAAGCTAGTATCAAAACTTAAATTGGTCAAATGTCTAGAACAAGTTGGTTTCAAACTTCCAGACACAGGGTAAACAGAATGGTCAAAATCAGAAAGATCAGAAGATTGCAGGCATTAGAGTCAATGTGGAGAATTTGAAAAAAAAAATGTGACTCAAATACCTATTCAGCTAGTTTAGTTTACATAACTAACCTTATCTTGTAACGGGCAGATGGTATGTGTTATAAATACCACTGATCAGAACAAAAAAAAGAGAGACGTCATCATACTTTCTATTTTTCAGTAAACAACGACTGCTGTAAGCAATCTTCAAATGAGAAAGAAAGTGAATCTTTCTGTGGATGTAGGTTTATTGGTCGAACCATGTAACTCTGTGTGTTTTCTTCTTCTTCTCTTTATCTTCTTCTTTCAATTTTCATCTGTCTCTCTACAAATCAATGAAAACATGATCTTGTTATCAAATCATAACTTTTTTAGAATATCGAGTTGGAACGAGTCACGAATTTCTTCTATCAAGTAGCATCGAGTCAAGAGTTTTCATCTTCAAGTTTTTTCAAGTAAAGATTAATACTCATCGAGTAGAATCGAGTAACGATCAACAATTGTTGAGTTCCATCAAGTGAAGAATAGAACTCATCGAGGATAGAAGGAAAATTCCATCGAGTAATGAGCAGAAACTTATTGAGTAACGAGTATCTACACATCAAGGATTTAACAGAACCCTCCTCAGCCATTTCTTCACCATCTCATGATTGATCTTGATTAATTGGGCCTATAAAGATTGTATAACCCAACATTATGCTTTACACATCGATTTATCATAGATGTATGTTAGGTTAAATGTTCAATTAGAAAGATTGCATGTTTAACTGGACCTATAATATTGGATCGTTAGTTAATCTTATTAGAATGCAACCAAAGCCCCACATTGGTTAAATAAAATGATGATCATGAGTTTATAAGGGAGGAGAACTATCTCCCATGGTATGAGGCATTTTAGGGTGAAACCAAAAGTAAAACCATGAGGGTTTATGCCAAAGTGGACAATATCATACCATTGCTAAGATAGTTGGAGGGTCGTTGTCTCTATCAAATCTATCATGTGAATAGTTAGATTGTGAATGAAAGTTTTTTATGACTAATCATAATTGTCATGCTTCTTAATTTTTTTCAAGAAATTCGTAATCAATTAATTGGGCATGAGAAAAGATTGTTATGGAAAGATAATAATGTGGAGATTAATTTCTAGACTTAAATACATCTTTATCATAATAATCCATATAAATACTTTTCATAATTTAATGAAATAATTAAGTTAATCAACACCCTTGAACATTTCTATCTCTTGAATTTCATTTTTGTTTTTACTTTAGTTTTCTTTAGTTTCAAAAATAAAAATCATCATTACAAGACCGTTCCTTATATAAAATCAACACAATTCTAGGATAGTTGACTATAATCCAAGCATCTGGTCTCCAAAGGATGATATTCGATCTCTTGACCATTTTACTATAACTTGACTCGTGCACTTGCCGTAACATTAAGTTTGTTGGCATCATCCTCATAATGTGAGAAAATTAGTGCACTTTTTTGCAAAACAGTGAAAATCCTCTGTAAAAGATTATAAAATCAGTCCAAAACAATAGAAACTAACTTTAGACAGTTCAAAGATACGTGTTTGTCCATTTTACTCATTTTAGTCAAGCCTATAACCCATTGCATCATTATATGGTTGGTGGAAATGTCAAGCCTCATCCTCGATAAAGTTAATCTCTGAGTTAAGCTTCTATATACATAGTAAGCATATAGGGTGCATGCCAAACCTCTCGTGCTACGACTTTTCTTTTTCTGTTTGATTTTCCTTCTACAAGTCCCTCTATTATGGTTTTGAATTCTCAGGGTGCATAAGATTTTGATCTTCCTCTAGGTGACTCTCTCTAATTTGTCTAGGTTCTTCTCCCTTTTATTGTCGTGGTCTTCTTCTTCTACATTTTTGACCTATTATTTTAGAAAATCGTTTCTAATTAGAACCTCGATTTCATATTTTAATTATATGCAGTATTGTGTTAAAATGCCCATGGTCATCATGAAATAAGCAATATTTTCCTTGTCTCTCTAGTGTAGCCTAGACCTCATCTTTTCAAGCTCCCTTGATAGGTTCATGTGCCTAATTTCCTTAAAGATCTCCTCTTATTATATTGTAGTTAGGGTATATTTATCAAGCTTATATGTTGGCATAACTCTGTATGTTTCCTAAAACTCTGACTTTTGCCTTTTCAAGCTACAAGGTCATCTTTTAATCTCTTTTTCTCGCTCTCGAGGTCTTGGTTATCGTGTCCTGGCTTAGTGACTCACTCCCTTAATTTTCGTCTTTAAGCTCATTCACTATTTTTATCAGGGATGTTCCACCTGCAATTAGAGATGTCCAATTTTCACATGGGGACGAGGCCCTGTAGGGCCCAGTCCTGAACAGGGCGGGGATTCCCCGATTATGTGTAGGGAATGGGGGAAAAAATTTTCCGTGAGCTAACGGGGACGGGGACGGGGAATTCATTCCCATCCTCACCCCCAACCCGACCCCGCCCCATTCCCTGTCCCGCCCGATTAGCTTTTAACATATTTATTTAGTATAGTTATCTAATGTTATGTTATTATTATTATTGTATAAATATTACAATTTAATTTCAAATTTGATATTATTGGGAAAGATAATGAATATGTTTAAATTTAGATTATATATGTGTATGATTTGATTTATATTTATTTTCTTCTACTAAAAAATTAATTAGTTTTTTAAGGCCAAAATTTGAGTAATTTATCTTTAAATTCAAATTGTCATATAAAACTAACCATAATAAAAATTTAGTGATAAAGTTAATTATTTAATTAAAATTTGCTTACATTAGTGATTTAAATTAATTGGCATTTTACAAAAGAAAAAAAAAGGAACGGGAAAAAATTCACCGGGGAACCGATCCCTGCGAATCCCCTGGGGAATCCTTGCTCGATCCTCGTAGGAAATTTCCACGGAGATGGGGAATGAAATGGGAAGCAGGGACGATGGTGAATGGCATCCCTAGCCTCGCCCCACCCCATGGACATCTCTTACCTGCAATGCCTCATTGTTAAAATGCACGATATACTCACACAATTTTTTTCTGGTCAACTGTTTTATAATTAAAGATGGGTAGTAGGCTTCCATTGATCACTTCCTCCCAAAAATTGAATTATGAACGCTTATGCTAACTCTTTAATGATCATATTGATTTCTTCTTGAGTTTTCTGTGTTGGATCGGTGTCTTAAATCTCGTGAACTCGTAGTCTTATATAAAAAATATGTTTAAATTAATAAAATAAAGAATTATTTATTTGTGCATAACTCATCCAATAAACTAAGATTCAAGGTTATTTTATGTAACTTGAACAGCATGTAGTAGACATAGGTGTGGACATGTTCAAGTAATAACTAAATGGTCTATAGTATATGGATATGGTTGGGTGCGTGACACTACAGATATGGCCCACTTTGTGAATGCTACAAGAGTTGTAAGTGTTACAAACAGTTTGATCCAAACCATTTATGTGTTAGGGTGATAAAAGTTCCCGCGGGATCGGGTCCTTTTTTTGGGGCCTGTCCTTGGACTGGACAGGGACGGGGATGGTGTCCCCGCCCCGACCCCGATTTTATATAGTTATATTTTAATATTTTATAAATTATATTTATAATATATAAAATAACTTATTTATATGTATGTTTATAATGTATACTATAGACTTATAGTGTTGTAAGCCCAATATTGAATATATAACCTCTAAATTTAAGCCCAAAAGTCAAGCCCAAACTTAAAAAATTAATAGAAAAAAATAGGAAATCCCCGTGGATCTAATAGGGGATTCCCCGCGGGGAATTAATAGGGGAATCCCCACAGGGAAATGGGGAATGGGTTTTTTATCCATAAATCCATCCATCCCTTTTCAAGTTCCTTGGGTTTTTTATCCATGTTCATACCAAGATTCAACTTTTCTTCTAGTTTTAAAGTGGGGGAATCTGATTCTCCCCTTCTTTTTATTATTGAGACATTTCCTTTGAAAAGGTTACAATTGAGGTCTTTTGGCTGATATTCATGTCCTCGACCTATCATGGGATGATTCCGAGGGTTGAAAAATTCCAATAATCATGTCATATTGCAATTTATCACATTTACTCTTTTCTCTTATGCCTAGACTTCTCCTCGAATTCGAGGCCATGGTGATTGCTTTTCTCTCGTTCTTCTTGGATGGTGATCTTAATCCAAATCATCTTCGCTAAATCCTTTTAATGGCTTTTGACTCATCTTTCTAACTTCTTGCAAGGCTTTTTTCACATATTATTGTCATCTCCCCACAAACGACGCTAACTGTCAATGTTGAAATTTTGACTATGCAGCAATGATATATTTGTTTGTATGAGGAACTTGCAAAAAAGGATAAGCTTTCATACCAGTGTGACGGATGTCACGTCCATTCTGATGCTTAAATCAATCAATGAATCAAAGGAAGAAGTATTTAACTTTAACTTAAAGAATTCACTTACTTCTCAAAGAATCTTCATGGTGTATTTATAAAGTCAATTGTCATAATCCTCTCAGGATCAGGTTTTGAAATATATTTAGGATGTTTATTAAGTTTTACTTGTAGGACAACTCGAATGGTATAATTCTTAGTGAGGAGGTTTCCAAGCTCAACCTTGGTTTGTGTTAAGGTTAACGAGATTATAATGGGCTTCGGTCTATTCCTCCTTCTTTTCTTGAACCTCCTCTTGAGTCCTATGTCTCATCTTTTGCCCTAGCTCTTCCTCTATGACTCATTTGATGCCCACGAGTCTTTTTAGGACAATTTTGTCCCTTGGTCCAAATTTACCTACAATAGATAATTTTAATTTATGCCTCACTAGTCACTACTAAGAGATTAAAGAAAAGGAACAGTGGAATAAACTGAACAATAGGCATATCGTTTCTCATTACTCCAATTTTATTCTTCTTGGTGTATCAATAGATATATGAGTTCTACAACTGACCTACCAACATTATATTATTGATTTATCAAATTTATCAATCAATTGCTCATGCACTTATTGTAGTGAACTTAAATTTTAATTCTTAATTAATTTATTTCAAAGTACTATTTTAGTATATGCAATTATTAAACAGATAAAAATAGAAGTGCCTCAAAACCAAATAATACCTTCATAGTTGGTGAATTGAAAAAACTCAAATGTGTCTAAATTACATTTTTAGTGTAAGAAGTAAAAAAAAAAAATGTGTTTAAAAGGAACTAAAATTGTCTAACTCATCTCCAAAGGTTCCAAAGTCTTTAGCAAACTTGGATTCTAAATTATTTAGAAACCATGGTCTTTTGTTGTGCAAATATAGTCAATTCTTATCACATTTGTTTCAATGCAATTTTAATTATAATATTGGTGTATTAGTAGATATCAACATTCATCTAAAATTTATTTCAAATATGACATTTATATATCAATAATACATCATTACTTATTAAAATTTCATTCCAGGTATATTTTATTAGTGTATCAGTTATATATCAACATTCATTCAAAAGGCTCTTTCAACATTGGTATATTAGTAGTTTATCAATAATCACTCAAAATTAATTTGAAGTATAACACTATTAATTATTCAATGGTATATTAGTACTCATTCGAAATGCGTTTGAAGTATCAACTCATTAGGGTGTTAGTAGTATATCAATACTATTTCAAAATTCATTTAACATATCACATTGATGAATAAATAATAGGCCAATAATCAATAAAAAGATATTATTTCAAATATATCATTATTGTATATTAATAGTATGTCATATTTGTTCCAAATATAATTCCAACTACAATATTAGTGAATCAGTAGTATACGAGCTCTCATTCAAAATTCATTTCAAATATGATATCGGTGTCTATCAATAATATAACAATGTTTATTCAAAATGCATTTTAACAAGAATATTATAAGTGCATCATCAATAGTATATGAGTATTCATTCAAATATGCAATTTTAAGTATATTATTAATGTATCAATATTCAGTAGTTTATCAATACTGTATTAGTACTCATTCAAAATGTATTTCAAGTGTATTGTTATATTGATACTCATTCAAAAATGTAATTTCAAACATAGATTACTATTGATACATCAATGTTATATTTGAAACGATCTTTGAATGAGTATTGATATACTATTAGGTATATTCATTGACTTATATACAAATATGAAGTATTTCATATATATTATTTTATACGAAATAAAAAATATATCATTTATAGTATTGAAATATGACTGATATAGAAGATATAGAAGATGCCAAATATACATGAGAGTAAAATTAATATGATTAAAAAATGAAAAGGACAATCTATGAAAAAAAAATTCTATATTTTTCAAATCTAAAAAACCAGGGTTAGATTTGCAAATATATATGATAATACTTTTTTTACGACCCATTGCAATGTTGTAAAGAAAATTGGTGACAAGAAAAAAAGGTTCTTAAAAAAAAACAAAAAAATAAGAAAACCATAGTAAGTTTTAACTATCTCACTAAACTACATCTATTTGTATTTAATCTTAATTATCAATATCAATAACCAATTGTGTTGACATAAAATGCCTATTAGTTTCATTAAATTTTCTAGTTACCTAATCGCATCATTCCTAACTTGATTTGATAATGTTTATTTAATGGACATATTATCTATTGACATTTTATTAATGATGTTAGCAATAATAGTTAAATAAGTTAAAGTGAACTTAGTTTATCAGTAATGTATGACTTTCCTCTCTGGTGGTTGAAAGTTTGATTCTCCATCCTGTGAGTAGTAAAAAACTATAAATAAATAAAACACAATCCAATAGTAACTGAATAAATATAAGATATGAAATAAAATTGAACAATCGAGAATACAGAGTTTTACCCATAAAAAAAATTTAAGTATATAAAGTTACAAGACATACCCTCAATTAAAAGATCATTGGAGAAGAAAAGGTGTAAAGTTTTATTGTTATAAATGGTTGGTCAATTGAAAGAAATTCTTCATAAATAAATTCCAAAATCTAGATATATAATATGCACTTTTCCACCACCAACCATAAATAAAGGTAAAAAAGTTTGTCAAACTTTCCCCAATTTTCAAAGCTTTGTGGTCATTTAATGGATAATTGGGGAGTGGAGATTGCCCCCACCAACCATAAATGGAGATAAAAAGTTTTCTTCATCCTTTGACTCCAAACCCAAGAAATATTGTCTCACATTTAATTCCTATAAACTAAAGTGAATAATTATGTGATCAAATCATCTTCAAAATCTTCATTGTTTTCTTTGACAGTGATTTCTTGATGGGACTTTCTTTAAAATTACCCTTTTCTAAGTAAAAATGGAATCTTGTTTTTCAGATTATACAAATAATTTGAATAAATTATTCTTCTACCCCCTTAAATTTTTAATAAAAAGAATGTTTCTAAACTTTTAAGAGTATATTTAACATATCTCTAAGTTATTTTTTAGGTTAAAAATTACGTAAAAATAATAATTTAGTTCTTGAACTTTGTTCTGTAACGATTTAGTCTCTGGATTTTCAATTTTATAATAATTTAGTCTCTAAACTATAAGATGTAACAATTTAGTTTCTTAAACTTTAAAATTCATAATAATTTAGTCTCTATTGTAGAAATTAATGTTAAGATCTAATGAAATTTTTTGTATAAATAAACCGATAAACTAATAAGAGACTCAGTATTTTTATAAAATACAAAGTCTACATCGTAAATAATAAAAAATGACAAAAAATGACATCTAATTTTGATAATTTTTTTATATTAGAGACTAAATTGTTAAAAATTTAAAAATACAAGGACTAAATTAATTAAATTGATACTATCATGAGTGTTTTTAATCTATTTTCTATTATTTTAAGTGATGATATGACATTTTCAAATTAAAAAATTTATCTAAATCTCTCTCTTCCCATTTTCATTCTCCCCTAGTATCCTTTTCTCTCTTCTATTTTACCTTAGCTTCGGTCGGTGCCAATGAAATTATTAGTCAGTCAAGATCTTGAATAATTTTCCAAGTTTATTCTAAAAGTAGATATTCTTCGATCCATGTGATTCAAAATCTTTATAACATAAATTATAAAATGAATATATTTTTATTTAACTAAATTTAAATATTAAATGTTCGACCCGAAATTTAAAAATAATGAAAGAGATAATTATTAAAATAATATATATATGTTTCATTTGGCTATAATAAATATGAAATGTATTGAATGCATATTGAAATTTTTGAAACATAATTTTCTATGGTAGAATATAAATGTTTGAACGGATATAAATCTCATTGATTTTAAAATAGAAATATTGGACATGTAAATTTGAAAATAATCAATGAGGTACAATGAAATAAGATATTATGCAAAAAAAAAATTAAAAAATAAAAAATTAAAGATGAAATGTTGAATTATGAATTACATACTTTTTTTAAGTTGTGTCTGAGTTTATTAATGAAGGGGTGTGACCATAAAGGTAAAATGGACGTTATTTAAAAATTTAAGGGCAAAGAGGAAAGTTAAAAATTCTCCCATTTTATAATATAGGATAGATTTTACTTTATTTCACTGATAAATGCTAAAAGTTTGTTTTGTTCTAATCACTCAATATGCTATAAAATATGACATTAAACCTGTGTTTTATAAACAACAAACTTAGTTTTTAAGACATTAAACACGTTTTTATAAACAATAAAATTAGTTTTTAAGATTAAATAACTTTCGTAATGGTGAGCTATCAATATTTCGACATGTGTGTCTTTAATAACTATCAAATATAATTTTTCCTTAATAAGAATGAAAGAATTGTTGGGAATGCAACCAAAATCTCACATTAATTAGATAAGGAGAAGATCATAGATATATAACCAAGGACATATTCGATATTTTATATATATATATATATATATATCAATCTTAATGATAAAAAATATGCAAATCCCAGCTTTATATTTAAAATAAATAATTTATGAATTAATCATATATCAAAGAATTCTCTGAACTAATAAACATTAATTAAGTTCGTATTAAAAAAAATATAAAGATTTATATATATTTAAAGTAAATTAACTTAGACTATTCTAAAAAACAAAAAGTAAATTAAATTAGACAATTTTATCTTCCATGATAAATTATATGCTTTTCAGAATTCAAATTCATTTTAAGATGGTTTATACACGAAATAATAATAACTGTTTACATTTTCTTGCTTAAATTTATTTTTAAAATTTGGTTTTTTTTTTTATCAAATATAAATGAATTCAAGGCATGGTGAGATGTTTATCTAATTTGTATGAGAGTGTTGAAGTTTTAAATGGCACATATTTACAACCAAATCAGATCAAAGACACCCTTTTGAAGCCTAATATTTGAATCTTCAGCTGATCAAATGAAGTTATACATGTATTGTGACATTGATGGGGAGAGCGAGATACATGGAGAGAGTGACACTGAGGGACTGTGATTGGGCTTTTGAAACATCAAGGCATGGTGGGATGCTTATCTAATTTGTATGAGAGTGTTGAAACTTTAAATGACATAACTAAAGATATAACTAAACTTTGTTACCATAACTGCATAAAGCTACTTAAGACATAACTAAACTTTGCTACCATAACTGCAGGACAGCAACATATTACACAACTAAATAATGTAGTAATCATACCTAATTTGATGGGTCTCCTCTCTGTGATCGTACCATGTCTTCAATCATCTTTTTCTTTCTTCCATTTGTCTCGCATGATCCTTTTGCATTCTTCTCTGAGCGTCTTCGAGTTCCTTAATCCTCGACTGAGACTGTTGGAAATTGACTCTCAACTCATCCACTCCTGCTTCCGTTCCTTGAGTAGATGACGAGCTTGATGACATGGTACTCCTTCTTGACTTAGGCTTAGGGCCCCAACCTAGACCTTTTGAATATTTGGATCGTCTACCCAAAACCTCTCACAGATTTCATCCCCTATTAATGGTTGAGAACCTTCTATAGTGGGGCTGGATTCTAATTCCAACATTTGATGCTAGACATAATAATTAAATGGGTAAGAACGAGCAACTAAAGTTAAAAGTGAAAAAAAAACACGATAGTAAAGAAAAAAAATGTTACATGTGCACTTTCAGTAGCCTCGTTCACAAACTTGCCACATTTAGAGTGTGTTTCCCTAAATAGGTCAACACGTCCTATTTCTCGACCCTCCTTTGCCTGCAACTCTGCCTAAATTTGCAAAAATGACTTTGATCCACCTACGTGGTCGAACGGCAATTTCTCTCTATTCTTCTGGTTCGTCATAGACATTTCCTACATTTGAAGAAAAAAAATATGTCAATAGTGTGATGTATTAGTAAATGCAGCAAATAATATACGCCATAAATATTGTACCTGAAACGCTTCACTCTCGAAGCGGTCACACAAAAAGTACCAGTCTTCTGGCCTATTTTTAAGCCAACTAGGCAAACTGGCACGTGCTTGCTAAGGATCTCCACATTTTCTATAATGTCTGTGTAAGTCTGATCTAAATTCTTTGAACGAGTATTGCATTTGATGTTCTATGAAATGGTTCAGTCGTTGACTGGACAGATCAAGATCGAAATAAGCCTACAAAAAAGGAAGGGAAGAATTAACATAGATGATGGTCATGACTGTAAAAGAATAAACTTATAATTACTTACCAATAATTGACTTTTAGCCAATTCTATGAACTCGTTTGAAACCTCAGCAAAGGTACGACACCGTACTGGAAATGTGGATCTCACGGCGACGCCGATCGCATTACTAAAACAAACCGAATGTTGAGATATCGGTTTCGTCTCCCCCTCATTTATGATGATTGTGATCCTCCCATGTTTTTGTATGTATTTTTCCAATTGGATGTTCCGCGAATGCTCTCACTTCTTTTGATTGGATGCTGAGCCACTATCTGAAGAATAAAAAAATTTAAAACAGTTTATGATGTATTTTAGTTAATAGAATATATTTCAAAATATACTAACCTGAAGTATCACCCATAGAAGATATCGTGTTGCCTAGATATAACTCCTGGAATTCTTCATCAGCCTCCTGTTGCCTATTAGGGGTTGACATCGTATCTATACAAATACAAAAGAGAGAAAACAATATTAAATTAACAATAAATACGTGTAAGCTAGAGAAAAAGAGAATTTAGTAGATACATCATTACTCATCATCGTAATCTAATTCAAATTATTCATCAGCACTTGAACTGTTATTGGGAGATATTCTTCATCATCATCGTTTATGAAGTCATGATCGCCATGTATAGTAATTGGTCTTTCCACAACTATAGGATCAACGTCAATTCTGCATAAAGTAACCTCCTCAATGGTTTCATGCACTCCGACGCCACCAACAATTTCTAGTAAATCTAGTTGTGCGTTTTCAACATCATCCACTTCCGGTACATTCCATATTTTTTTATTTTGGACTACTTGAACAACTTTCCAATTGCTACCATGTTTGATGTCATCAATGTAAAAGACTTGTTGTGCTTGGATAGCAAAGATGAAAGGCTCGTCGACATACCAAAATTGTGATGTATTGATCGATTTGTATCCTAAATCCACATGTGTCCTATTACTTTTGTTGCTATCTGTGTCAAACCATCTACACTTCAACAAGAAAACGAATCTTCTGTTCGCATATTGCAAATCTAATACTTCATCTACAACACCGTAGAAATTGTTATCCACATTTGTGTTTTCACTGATCTCCCCAGCCACTAGGACTCCACTATTTTGTGTAGCTCGACGATTATCACACTCTACAGTGTGAAACCATACCCCATTAACAATTCATCTATTGTAAGAGCACACCTCAGACGAAGGTCCCATTGCAAGTGAAAAGAAATCATCGGAGATATCTTCTCTCTCGCGCCGTTGTAGAACCTGATAATTACGTATACATTAAACATGAATACGAAAAATGAATCATCCCTCAACTGTTGCCTACAAAATGACTATGTATACCTGAGATTTGAACCAATCGGGAAATTTGCATTGATGTTTTATATATAAGTCAGAGGCGCTTTGAGCTTCACGACGAATTAATCTCAAATGTTGCCTACAATATTTATCATTTAAATGTTATATCAAAGGAGATACCATAGAATTTAGAAAAGGAAAAAGTTTGAAACGTACTTGCGATAGTCTGTTATTTCTTTACAATTGTTAAGAATGTACCAATGTGCAATACGCTTTTCCTCCACTGATAACGTCTGTAAAGTTGACGCCCTTAATGGTCGTACCCTCTGCCTAAATAATTCAAATTCACCAAATATCTCGTGATCGGAAATATTATCATCATTTCGTTCATCTCTATTGAATCTCGTTTCAATCCCACTTAGATATCGCGAGCAGAAGTTCCATGATTCATTCATTGCATATGTTTCCGCTATAGACCCCTCGGGACTGCTTTGTTCGTACAAATTGTTTAATGTTCGTAAACTTCTTTCAATAGAGATACATCCAACTATAATTAATGGACCCACGACTTGGTTTCATATGTTAGATGGAACTGCAAGGTGTACCATTACATCGAAAAAGGCAGGTGGAATATTCTCTCCAATTTACAAAGTATGGATCTATGATGTCTGCTTATAGTCTGTTCAAATCACTTACACATATTGTCTTTGCACATAAGTCGCGAAAGAATGTACACAACTCAACAATAGCAGTGGATACATTCTTCGGTACGTATGCTCGAATACCAATAGGGAGTAGTCTGTGAAGCAACACATGACAGTCGTGTGTTTTCAGTCCCGATATTTTTCCATCTTTATCATTGACACATCGTGATATGCTAGATACGAATCCCTCAGGAAATTTCACTGATTTCAAATACTTACAAAATGAAATCCGTTCACCATTTGTTAATGTGTATGCTGCGTGTGGTTTTACAAATCTGTTCTCAACCTGTATCAAATGTAGGTCCTTTATTATCTTCAAATCTTGTAAGTCCAATCGAGTGTTCGTTATATCCTTTGTCTTTCCTTCAATATTTAACAATGTGCCCACCAAATTGTCGCATATGTTTTTTTCAATATGCATTACATCCAATTTATGTCGTAACAATGGTCTGAACCAATATGGAAGTTGAAAAAAATACTTTTTTTAATCCAGTTTAGAATTCGCTTTCTTTTTTTATCTTGCTTCGATGGATGTTTGCTAAGCACAGAAAAGTTTAGCGTATTTATTTGTTGTAATATCTCTTCTTCATTCATTACGACTGGTGGAGGTCTACGTTCAACTTTTCCATCATGTTGTCTACTTCGACGCCAACTATGATTCTCCGGAAGATAATGTCGATGTCCTATAAATGATATTTTTCCTCTTATCCCGAAGGACTAGTTATCTTCTTTGCATATTGGACATGCTTGATAACCTTTTGTACTCCACCCAGATAAGTCACCGTACGCAGGGAAGTCATTAATCGTCCATAATAAGGTAGCATATAGTTGAAAAAACTCACTAGCAATAGAATCATAAGTTCGCACACCAATTGTCCATAACTCTTTCAACTCTTTAATCAACGGTAACAAGTAAACATCAATTTCCTTTTCAGGAGATTTTGGACCAGGTATGAGAAAAGACATGAAGAAGTTTGTTTCCTTCATGCATTTTCAAGGGGGAAAATTATAAGGAATTATCACCACAGGTCACATACTATAAAAAGTGCTCATATTTCCAAACGGATTGAAGCCATCTAAAGCTAATCCCAAACAAAAATTTCGAGGATTTAAAGCGAAATGAAGGAATTCACAATCAAAATGTTTCAACCCTCTGCATCAGTTGGATGTCACAATACATCATTCGTTTCAAGTCGCTTATCTTTATGTCATCTCATGTCAGAAGCGCCTTCTTTTATACAAATAATCGTTTTAATCTCGGTATCAATTGAAAATGACGCAATATCTTATGTGGTATTTTTTTACCCTTGCCATCATTAACTTTGTACCGAGACTCACCACAAACAGAACATTGCTGCAAATCTGCAAACTCTTTCCAATACAATATACAATCATATTTGCACGCATGAATTGACTCATAACCTAAGCCTAAATCACGCAATTTTCACTTGGCTTCATAAAAGGAAGTAGGTATAGAGGTGCCAGTTGGAAATACTGCTTTAACAATTCCAGCAACATATCAAACGATTTGTTACTCCAACCGTTCAGAACTTTGATATGCATCAACTTCACTAAAAAGTTTAAGGACGAAAATTGTGAACACCCAGGGTATAATTCATTACGTGCTTCGGTCATTAAATCCTCAAATAAGTTCGTGGTATCTCTTTCTGGACCATTAAAGGACATTTCATTCTCAATTCTTCCTTCATTTGCATTTTCGTTTTCAATTGGAACTTGTAAATTGTTTATAAGATTCAACATCTCATTTTCTTCGACAGGATTACTTTCTATACTATCTACTTCAACATCTTCTATTGAATGACATGTATGACTTCTAGATAAGTTTACTGGCTCTCCATGATATACCCATTCACAATATGAGGGAGATATTCCATATCTTAATAGATGTCGTTCCACGATATCTATCTTTTCCCAAATTGAATTCATATAATTCTTGCATGGACATCTTATTCGTCCGGAATCATTTACATGAAACCTTGCCATATCTAAGAACTGTGATACTCCTTCTCTATACTTCACTGATAACTTATTCCTTAGTTTAATCCATTCTTTATGCATCCTAAAAAATAAATATTTTCTGACCAACTTGTAATCCAAAACAATAACCTGGATTAGAGGATAAAGTACAAAGTATTATTAAGCATTGAGTTCCATAATTTTCATTTCTTAAGGCAAAATAAACACATAGGTCCCTAGACCGCTTAAATTGTCTTACAACTTTCAAATGTTTTATTTAGTACGTCTCCAAGCTTTCAATTTTATGTCTAATATAGGCCTTTTATCTATTCAACATCTTCTAAAATTTACAAGCCTATTGGACACAAATTTTAAAGTTCAATTTTCTATTAGACACAAAATTTAGTTTTATGTCGAGTAGATTCTTTAAACTTTTTTAAAATATTAAATGCGTTAAGTACAATATTTTTTTTCTAAATTAAGTATCCATAACCTTAAGAATTAAAAGAAAAAAAAACTCAATCCACAATAACATCAACAATCCATAATTCATAATTCACATTAGATTACCAACATGCTAGAAATTAAACATTAGCAACATTAATTATCAACATTAGTAATATGCTAAACATTAAACATTACCAACATGTTAGAAATTAAAAATAATGACTTAAATTAAGATACAAAATAAGAGAAAATAAATGAAATGGATGTGCACGAACCTTGATAAAAGCTTGAAAATAAACAATAAATTTGCAAGCAATGAAGGGGGGCGGCGGCGGACGGCGGACAGCGGCACGAAGAGGGAAGGGCAGGCGTGAAGAGGAGCGGGGGCATGAAGGGAAGAAGGAAAATGCAGCGGCGAAATTGAGTAGGGTTGTGGACAATTGGTGTGCGAACTTATGTTGGGAGTTCTCCCGGCGCAAGTTTGGATGCGTTCGGAGTTCCCGGAGAACTCCCGACGAACCTTTACGACGTCGGGAGTTCCCGACAGTCCTTTACTTCACCGGAAGAAGACGGTCTCTCCCGACGACCTAACTCCCGACGCCTTAAAACGGTCGCGAGAGTTCCCGTCTTTTCTTGTAGTAGAAAATAATTTTATTCCTTTTTGTATTTTAAAATAAATATTATATTTTCATTAACAATACATCATTTTTCAACTAAAAACACTCATTGAACCAAAAGAAAGAAAACTTATTAGTTTTATATTAAAAAATTATATCATAACTCATTTTTAATTAAAGTAAATAATTTAGACATTATTTTCTATCTTTTAATTGATATTTGGTTTAGAATTTAAAATATCTTGATATGATTTAAGTGAAGTCTCCTAATAATTTTTTTTTTTTTTTTTGATCTACCACTGTATATAAGTGATGGATAATATCTTTATAGGAAATTGTCCAAAATAACCCTTTTAAGTTTTCGCATTACAAACCTAGCACCTTTTTAGAAAACTCATTCACAGAGTTTTTCTTGAACCATCTCGATCGAGGTCGTATCCCGAGATTTAAGTGGAATGTTATAACTTCAAGTAGAGTATTCACACGAAAGGGCAAAAATACCTCTGATGCATAAAACTGAAAGGTCCTTATTCACCATCGTTTCAAATGTCCATTTTTCATGACTTTTATTCATTACAGAGTTTTTGTTTGAAATTTTGTCCATCTCCAAGTTTATGTTGTATTTGTTCGTTGTTGGTTCCTTTCGTTATAGTAGAGGTATTTCAGTATTCTCTTTGTTAGATTTGATTTTTAATTTAATGAACTTTTAAGGGTTAAGAAGTTGTATGAAAATTTTCGAGAAATCTGCTGTGTTTTTCTGTATTTTTGGACACTTATTGTTGTTTTTGTTTGTATCTCATCTATATATATTGAATTGTTGGGCATTTAAGTGTATCTTTCCTGAAATCACTTTGAATCTCGTTGGAGATTAGATGAAGTCAGCCTAGGATTCATCCAATCTCTCTTGAAATTCAAAGTGAGTTTAAGGTTTTTAGGGCATGTTGTATTACATTTAAAGGAATGTATGTTGCCTGAGATCTGCCTGTTGAGGATCCCCATGTTGAGCGCCCACATGTCGAGATTTCACATGTTGATGATTCACATGATGTGGATCCACATGCTGAGGAACCATGTGCTGAACCACGGACCCATTCGATTGATGGGGATATGGATGGGGATGATCGAGACATCATTATACCCATTGAGATTGTTGGATTTTATGTCCTAAAATTCGTAGTTTGTAAATTAATAAACATATTCTGTTTTGTTTTTCGATAAAGTTATTATTGAAATTGTAATCTTGAATCCAATAAACTAAGGTCCTAGGGCTATTTAATGTAGTTTGAACTTTATGTAGTGACATAAATGTGGATCAAGTTCAAATATATAGCCAAAATGGTCTATAGTATATGAATAAGGTTGAGCACCTTATTCTGGGGACACTATGGATGCGGCCCACTTTGTCATTAGTACAAACGATGTGATCCTGAATCGTTCATATAGAGATATGTGAGTGTGGGCATCCTATGTAAAGAGTTTACATAAGACTGAACCATTAAATAGTCACTTTTTACGTTTTAAATGTCGTTTTATGTATAAAACTGACTATTTCGTTAATTGATGACCTAGGTAACTTAATCTTAATCCTGAGCTAACTATGAACTCCTGTTCACTCGTAATTATCCTTAGATCTGCATAGGCATGATGTTGGCAATTAGCCTCAATATCGCTGGCCCAATAAGCCTCCCATTTCAGGGGTAAGATCGGGTGGATAGCTGGGAAATAAGGTGCAAGACGAAATTCACTCCTACCCGTTATGGGATAGTAGAATAGGTTGTTCCCTTAGTACTGAATCCAGGTCTTGAACAAGGGCCCCACCTCTCCTTGGCTCGAGAGGGATTCGGTTTATAATTGGACCTTAAACGAATTGTTCATTAGAGGATCAGTGAACTTAAGGAACCAGATTAGTCTGGGGGTAAAACGGTTTTTATGAACCCAGCCGAGATTACGAACAACCTGTGAAGGATTAACTTACTAATCATGGTTATACAAATGGACACAAATATATCTTAGTGAGGGAGTGCAACTACGGGACTATAGTAGAATGACCCGTTAGTTAACGAATGTTGACTAACTCCGTCAAAAAAGTTTAGCCAGCTAATCTCAGATCGTTGGAGCCCATGATCTATAGGTCCATTAGGTTCCCCTACTAGCTCATATGAATAAACTTAGAACAGTAAATAATGAATGATTCGAATTTTCGAATTAGGTGAAGAGAGAGAAACCGAAAGTATATGTGATATAGTGGTCGGATTTTTCAGTTTAGAGATACAGCTTTCATATTTAAATGTGATTTAAATATCAAGAATAAGAATACGTTCATATTCGGAAGCTCAGAAAATATGGAAATGGTCAAAGATGTAAAAAGTCAATAGTAGACTTGTTGAACCCTTGAAAAGTCAAACTTTGACCGACCTTATATTCAAATGTGATTTGAATTTCGAGAAAATGAATGCGGATTCATGCTCAGGAGGTCAAAATTAGTCAACACGAAAAAAATCATAAAAAGTCAAAATGTTGACTTTTTTGTCAAAATTTGACTTTGACCAAATGACTATTTTGCGCTTTGACTAAAGTTAGTGGAAAAATCCAAACTTTTGTTGGATAATTCTATTAACAAAATAGTGGGCTAGGTGTTGGCTTATAGTGGAGACATTAAGCCCACTAAGATAATGGATTATAGGTGTTGGGTTTCTATGGATTTGGTTCATGCAATTGTTGTATGGTTTTTTCTATAAATTTGGCTTTTGAATTTGGATTTAAAACTCCTGCAATTATGTCAAATTTAGATTTTCAAAATTGGGCTAAAAAACAAAGGGAAAAACCCAAAACCAAAATTCCATCTTATTTTTTCATCTCTTTCTCTCTCTCAATTTTCTTCATCCACCAGGTCCCACAACTCGGTTCTGAGTCCAGAGGATAGTAGGTCAACTCTAGTGGTGGTCCGAAAGAGTTCGGGTCGAAATTCAGCGAGGAAAAGCGATGTTCGGAAGCTACAAAAGTTGTTTGCTATCCACTTTTATTTACTGTTTTTTTCCTCCATTTGTATGCTTTTTTCCTTTAAATTAGAAGCAATTAGAGTGTAATTAGATCCTAATTCCACTGCGTATGTCTCGTGTTCCATCAGAGATATCATCGGGCGGGAAGGATGCAGCTCGTTCGTCTGGGTTGTTGGTATTTGTGCCAAAGAGCCTCGTATTTAATTAGTTTATTAATTTAATTATAAATGATGCAATATTAATTTATCCCTTAACTAGGAAAATCCAAGATGATTACATGTAGTCTTGAACAGGTGGATATGTTCAAAAAATAACCTAAAAGTCTATAGTATATGGATAAGGTTAGGTGTCTTATCCTAGTGACACTACGGATATGACCCACTTTGTAATAGTTACAAATGGTTTGATCCATACCATAGAGACATCTGAGTAGGGGTATCCTCTATAAATAGTTTGTATAAGACCGGACTGCAAAATATTTAATCTCTCTTTGTAAATTCAGTAATTGATGAGATTAATATTTCATAGGATGATCATTTGTGACTCGATCTTAATCCTGAGTGATTTATGAACTTTTGTTTGTAAGGTCAGTCTTTTGATTTGCATGGGTGAGAGTAGCCCAATTTGCCAACTCAATAAACTTAAGCCTACCATTGACTAAATGGGGAGTTGGAAACATTACTTAACAAGATGGAATTCACTCTTTACTGCATAGGATAAGTAGATGAGTAGTTCTCTTAAGTGTTGATTTCGAATCTTGAACAAGGGGTCTCACCCTCTCACTAGTTCGAGGGGGACTTAGTTTATGTTGGACCATGAACAAATTGTTCATTAGAAGAATCAATGGTACTCAAGTAAAAGATGTAACTACATCGGTAAAACGAAAATTTTGACCCAGCTATAATTATGAATCATTCATGAAGGATCGACTTATTTATACTGATTATATCCATGGACACAACTTGTCCTACAATGCATAAAAGTTCAACTACGAGTCTATACTGGTTTTCCCTGTAGTTAATGAATGAAACTTAATTTAATTAAAGAGTTTAATTAATTAATCTTGAATTATTGGAGCTTATAATATGTAGGTCCACAAGGTCTTCTTGATAGCTTACCACAGACCAACAAGGATCAAATATATTGAAAGAAAAATTTGAAATATTTGAATTTATGAGGGAAAATATTAATTGTATTAGTTACAATTAATACATATTTTATTATGAAGTTTATTTGGATGAGATTCAAATTATAACTTTAATATGGAGAATGGATATATTTGAATATGATTCAAATAATTAATTATTTATTTGAGATCCATATAAATAAATAAATTATTTAATTTGAATAAAATTCGAATTTAAATAAATCATGGGAGAATTAATTTATTTGAATATGGTTTAAATAATTAATGAATTAATTTGAAAAGATTCAAACTAAAGAGAATCTATAGAAGATGAATATTTAAATATGATTTAAATATTTTAAACCTTCTAATATGAGATATTAAATGGGAATATATATTTTTATTAGATATTATTGAATTTTAATTTAAATAGGGCCCTAGGGAGCCCTCATGGAAATCACTTTTACACTTCTATGATATAATCTTTATAGTCATTCCATTTTGTAAAGAATTCTCTCCCAAGAAAATTCTCCCAATTTCAGACGAGTGTTCTCTAAAAATTCTTCTTCCCTATTCCCTCTCATCTTTCGAGAGCGTTTCCACAAATCGGATCCTTGCCAGAGTCATAGCAAGAAAGATCTTGTGGAAAAGGAAGACCTCAAAGAGAAGACTATCGGTTCGAGAGAAGATTTTGCTGCAATTGTGGATTGGAAAAGGTATGGTGCTTAACCTCTTTATTGATTATTTGTATCTTTAATGCATTCAAGAAATCAAAGAATGTGATCACATGCTTCTGCCGGGATTCAATTCCCTTCATGGGTTTCATTTGTTGGACCCGAAGATCGAGGTATCCTCTTATCTATGCAATATATGGTTCAAACACTTGAACTCTCGTAACCAACATTGTTTTTTTTTTTTTTTTTTTTTTTCCATTTATGCAGCATGTGGAATTCAATGATGACGTCATTCTTTTGTTCAACCTTATCGTAGCTCAAACAAAAAACGCTCTGAGGAATAGGCGGGCCCTGTGGAAGCTACATAGTTCGAAGGTGAGAGGAAGAAGTGAAAGATTAGGTCATATAACTATGTCCGAGATCTTGGTCAAATTCGAAAGATAGTCCACATCTTTCATTGATACACCAGAGACCATTATTCAGACTCGAAGAATAGTCCAATCCATGCAGAGGAAGCCATGGTTCGAGAGTTTGCTAAAGCCAAACATGTTTGTGGACAACGATGTAAGCACTTCACATTTATCTAAATATGTAGTCTCAATTTGTAATTAACGTACATTTATTTCACACATCAACATGTTTGGTTTGCATACGCTTGATATCTTATTCCTATTTGTCCGTAAGAAGATCTTAGACAATGCGCATCTTATCCACGTTAAGAAAAGCTTCACAATGGTTGATAGGGTTAGTCCCAATTAGTATTTCGTTATTATATCTTAATATTATTCATTCTTACTATTTACTGGCTATCTACTTTGTCATCTATAGAATTTCTTTCAGAATAGTCTCAATTTGTATGATGAGATTAAATGGGAGATTAGTCTGTTGGAGGTTGAGTATATTCTGCTGAAGGACACAAATTTACTGAGATATGTTGAAGGTCAGCAACCAAATTACACTACCCACTGGAAGATTGTTGACTACATTTATGTGTCATATGATATTGAGGGGTGTCATCGAATAATGTTCTTGGTCGACATGGCCATTGGACAGCTACTCATATGGGACTCATTGATTGCCCTTACATTCGATGCCAAGTTGGCGAAGGAGTTGGACAACATGCAGACAGTACTTCCAGCACTATTAAAGAAATTCGGTGTCCTAATAGTGAGGCCAAATCTGTCTGTCATGCCATGGAGGGTATTTTGGGTTAACACATGCACCACAGTAGATTGGTGGAGTGATAGCTCTCAAAAAGAGCTATGATTCCTAGCTTAATTCAAGTTCGTTAGTAGATTATACGTATTTATTTCTCTATTTTGTAGGTAACGAGTAACCAACAGGTGGAATCAAGAATTTGAAGTTGATCGGGACTAATTTGAAGCAATTTAGAGAAGATTTGAAGTGTCTAAGCTTCAAAGGACGTGAAAAGACCAAAATACCCCCAGCATCAGCGTCACAACGTTGTGCAACGCTTCAGCCCAACGCAGTACAGTAGCATAGCGTTGCAACGCTACGACATTTGACAGACGGATGAGAAGCGCGCACGCGAGTGAATGTTGCAACGTTGCCCTAAAATTTTCTATAAATATTTCCTTTTGTTGGTAAAAAAATATGCTGAATTGTATAGAAAAAGGCCTTAAAAACGCCAAACTCTTCATGGATGCCGAGGAGAGACCTTGATTTTCTCTTTTTCCTCTATGTATTCAGTATCATAGGTTAGATTTATTTTTTTCCAGATTATGGCTTTGTATCGGATTGTATCCCATTGCTTTGTCTATGAATCAATGAAGTAATTTTCGATTAGTTCTTGGACTAAGTGTTCTTTGTAAATTAATGAGTTATGTGTTCAATTTTGCGCTTGAATTAAGAATTGTGTTTTTCTTTAATCTCATATGAATTAGACTTGCTTTTATGTGTTGGACTGACGACCCTATCATGATTGCAAGTCTTTGCTAATTAAGTTTAAGCTCGCACGTATCCCTGTAATCGTCCATGCTTTGAATTTACCCCTGTAGCACATATTAGATGATCATGTTTAGGTCTATAGGTTAACCTTGAATCTTTGCATCATACATTTAATCTAGATTTAAAGAAATACTTTGATTATTTGAACGTGGCTTTCCTTACACTTAATCAACATAGTTGAATCCTTGATTCTCATGCATGTGTTTCTAGTTCTTTATGGTCGCTAAGGACACAATTGCATCTAGAAGCATGTAGGCTAGTTAGGGCACGGTCTTTCCAGCCTCAACTACAGATTAGGACGCTCAATTTAGTTTGTATTAATTGACTTTTGGCCTTTGTAGAGATTAATTAGTTCTTATCAAATTAAGTAGCTATGCGTGCATAATTCGAACATTAGTTATTTGGCATATAACAATGACTTTGTTGCGAATGATGCCCTAAACTCTCGTGTCCTGTAGTTTGTAAACACAATTTTGAACGAGCGCTTGTGATGTATAATATATGATATTTTCTTCACTTATTGTCTTTAAACATTGGATGTTTTATTTGCTTTACCACAAATCAATAAACTAAAATCCCTGGTTGTCATTATGTAACTTAATCATGTATGTGGAGACATACAAGTGGATCAGTCTTAAGTGATAACCAAAATGGTCTGTAGTATATGGATATAGGAGGGAAATCTTATCTTGGTAACGCTATGGATACGGCTCGCTTTGTAGAATAGTTGCAAGTGTTGTGACTTACTACAGATGGTCTAATCCTGATAATTCATGTGGGGACATGTGAGCGGGGGCGTCCTATACAAAGAGTTTGTATAAGACCTGACCACAAAGTGTTAAAGTCTCGTTATATAACGTTGTTCATGACAGAGACTTCACTTCACTAGGATGACCATAGGTAACATGACCTCAATCTTGACTGAGTTTGGAACTCCTGCCTTTAAGGATGGTCCTTTAATTTGCATGAGTGCGAGTGGCCTGATCGTCGACCCAAACCTACCACTTTGGGGATTGGTCTAATCTGGGAGTTGGGAACTCAGCTACACAAGATGAAATTCACTCCTTCCCTAAAGTAGGGNCAGCTACACAAGATGAAATTCACTCCTTCCCTAAAGTAGGGGTAAGTAGATAAATTGCTCCCTTAAGAGTTGATCCCAGGGCTTGAACGATGTGGTGTCATACACTTTCTCATGGCCCAAGAGGTGTCCACACATAGTAGGACTATGTTGTATTGTTCATTAAAGGGATCAGTGGTACTTAAGAAGTTAGAAGTAACTATAGGGGCAAAACGGTAAATTAGCTCAGCTGTACTTACGAGCATCTGTGAAGGGTTATCGTACTATTGATTGGTTATATCCGATGGACACAAAAATATATCTATGGTAAGAAGAGTTCAGTTGTTGGTCTTTAGTGGAATGCCTGGCAGTTAACGAATGGTGGATCTTGTGGCTAAAGAGTTTAGTCAGCTATTCACGTACTGTTGGAGCTTCGAGCCATAGGTTCATAAGGTCCCCTTGGTAGCTCAATGAATTCAAGTTGAGAATTAGTTTTTGGGTCAGTTTGAAATGTTCAAATTGACAAGAGAGAGTTCGATTATATATGATATGATTGAACTGGTTAATTATATATGATATGATTGACTTTATGTATGAGATACATTGTTGGAGGAAAATGGATATAAATATGATTTATATCTAGTGGAGGAGAAAACACTATAGTTTATATCTGATATTAAACTATAGGTTAATGAATATAATATGATTATATTCATTATTTTTAATTGGACAATTATAGGATAATTGTGTCGCGTTTTCTCCATGATCGTGTGTTAGTGGGAGGTTTCGTTCAGTTTTTTTGTAACTGAAGAATAAAATGAAAATCGTTTTCATTTTGCAAAGAGATCGATCATTCGCTCAAGAAAAGTGTATATTGTCTATTGCTTAGCTAACCGAGAGACTATACGATATCTCAAAGTTGTTTCAAGATTGTATACACGCGTGCCACTTTCTAAACAATCGCTTAAGTTTTTCTAAACGACCGTCTAGCGCCCGAGTGATTACTAAACGACGATCATGGCCTATTTACTACATGATCATGTACTTCCTTCTAAACAATCAAGCATTGCCTATACGATAGACCCTGCCTTCTCCCACTTGCTTGGTCGTTGTATACGATCTTCCTCTCCTCCTGCCCTCTATCAAATTCCTGAGCCCACTCTTTGGATTCTCACACCAAGAATATCAAGGGTTCTAAGTGGTGGTGTCGTCCCCATTGTTTCTATTCGTGTGGAGGCCGTTTGTGAGTAGACGACCAGAGTTTTGGTGAACGATTGCTTAGACGTTCCAGCAAGAGTGAGAGAAGCAGTCCCTTTGGAGAGAGCGAGTTTTCAGTGAAGAAAGGTTCTTCAACTGGTTCGTATTTCTTGTTCTCTTGTTTTAGTTTGAAAGCATGCCGCTAGTTTGTAGTATATTGCATATTTTGTCTGTTAGATAGTAAATGTGGAAATTCTGTCACAATGTATTTAGAACGATCCGCTTCCGCTCAGAGGTACTCTTGTATAAGAATTCCTTCAGACTTAACTTACATCGCGTTAGCACTTGATCTAAGAACTAACGAGTCCTTTACTATTCCATATATCCCTTGCAATTTTCTTTTCTTGCATCTTTATAAATCAAAACAAAAAACCCATTTTTACTGTTTTTTCCACAGTCAAATCTAACACAAAAAGAAATTAATTCCTCGCTTCCTTGTGGTTCGACCCTGCACTTACCACTGTTGCTACGTTTTAGTAGTAATAGGAGTATTTCGGTGTATTTACAAATTTTTCTTTTTCTTCGCGGTCCTTTCCGGGAATTAAAACGACACTGAATCGGGACCGAACAAAAAATGGTGTCGTTGCCAATTAATGTCTTTTAGTTAAAATTGACTTTGTTCTTTTATGGCAGCCAATTAATGTCTTTTAGTTAAAATTGACTATTAGACTTTTAAGGTATATATATATACACATACACATATTTTTCCATTTTCGTGTCCATTTGTGGATGGTTTTCCTTATGCGGAGCAATGGGAATCACCATAGGTAAGAGAGATTCATGGCCCTAGAGATCAAATTTCTCAACTAACCTCTGTTGTGCGAGTTTTGGCTAATATGCAGGTTCAAAATTCGCATGGACCTGAGTTCGAATATTATTTTCCTTGGGGGTTGGCTAGCCCAACACCGTTGCCAATGCCATATCAGCCTACCCAAGCAGATATTTCTTTAGAAGATATAGTTAAGGAACTTTCTAATCGCTCTAGTTGTTGGCTTTTTGGCCCTTAATCTCAAATTAATTAATTTTAATTAATTAATAAATCAATATTTTTATGATAACAAACTCAATTTTTAATTACTGAAAATCTTAGTGTTTTAATATGTCCATAGTATAGAGCTCAGAACAACGATTCCAACACCTCTTGAATCACTCAAATCGGAGCTAAAACGAAAACGATATGACCGAAACAAGTTTATAGAGAAAATACCGTGGTGGATGATGTGGCATAACCAGACCATTTGCATATAGACATGTGGCAGCATATGGCAGCATATTGGTTGAATGGTGGATCATTAAGAGATTAACATATGATGGACTTTTGATTTTTGGATTGATTTAAAATAAAAAATTGAAATTAAAAAGAAATTTAAAAGGAAAATAATTTAATATTATTTTATGTTTGTGTCTAATGGCTAGTTTTTTACACGTGGTATGTTTTTTATTTTTGAATTGACTTTAAAAAGAATGAATTTAAAAAGAAATGAATTAAAAGGAAAATAAATTTAATATTATTTTATGTTTGTGTCTAACGACTAGTTTTTGACACATTATATGTTTTTTTTTATTTTTGGATTAATTTTAAAAAGAAAATGAATTTCAAAAGAAAAGGAATTTAATATTATATTTTGTTTGTATCTAACGACTAGTTTAGTTTAAAATCTTCACCATTGATTTTTCTTTTCCAAAATCCAATGGTCTAAATTAATTGTGGTTCTAAAAATTTTCCATCTCTATATAAACCAAGAGGCGTTTGGGGAGTGGAGCACATCGAGTTTGATCGAACCATTATAAAAATTACGATGTCTTCTTCTCTAACTCTTTCCTTTTTATTTTTGCAATTAATTTAAGCAATTTATTGTATGTTTTAGTTTGTTCTTATTTATTTGCTAAAATTTGATAGAATTAAATTATCACATTTTTGTCATCTTATTTGTTGCATAAATTGAATTTTTCTTATTATTTATAAAAATGTATTAATTAGTTTAATTGGGTTAATTTAGAAAAAAAAAATTTAATTAAACCCTATTCACCCCCTCTAGGGTTGTCATATCAATCCAACACTAGTGAGTTTGTGCAGGAATGCCCCTACTATTATCAAGAACCCATCAATTTCTAGCACAACGACCTCTGTTTCGAACGTGAGGTCAAAGTTGAAATTCAAAATTTGAGTGACCAAATCGCTCAAATTGTTGAATCAGTTAGGAAATTGGAGGAGTCTTGTGAATCACCCTCTAAAGATGCCGAGGTGAGCAGCGGAGATATGAGCATAGATGATCCCGCAGAACCAATAGTCCCTCAAATTTTAGAGCAAGGTAAGGCGTTAGATTATTTAAAGTGTGAACATACTAATGATTTTTCTAAGTGCACAGGAAATCATTTAGAGCTATCTTGCGTCTGTGGCACTGAGCTCGACCTTGTGATGGAATATGCATGGACCGATTCGGATGATGATGTTTATCTTCTGCCACGAACAAATTAGTGAGGTTAAGTATGAGTATGGGCTTAATTTGAAAGAATTTCAGGTAAAAGAGTCAGAGGCTCCCAAGCCTCGCCCTGTTCTTTGTACCGGTATTCCACTTATTTTTTAATTTTGCTCGCCTTCACCTTACGAGTCAGTAGAGTCAGAGTCTTTCTTTTCAATCGAGTCAGTCCTAGAGTCTTTTACTTTACTTTCGCTTTTAAAAATTAAAAATAAAAAATTTGACCTGTCTGGTTCTTTTCAAAAGATGGGAGCCTTTATAGCCTTGCTAGGCTATATCAACTCATCCAAGAGAGGACCGAAGAAATATGAGAATTTCTTTGTATCTTGACAGAGGGCGGGTAACATCGAGCAACCGACGTTAAAAATTTGTGCTTCCTGAAGGCAGCCAGATTTCAAAAATATTTTTTTTCCTTTTTTTTTTATTAGGATAGATTTTTTTAGGGTAAATTTTATTTTATTTTTATTTTCGAAAAAAAATAATAGGGCACAGCGTCGCGACGTTGCAATCGCAGCGTTGCTATGCTGTGAGACAGAACAGCGTTATAACGCTACTTCTGTCGAGAGACCCCTTCATCTTTTTCATTTTTTCCTCTCATCTCAAGACTTCTCTCCCATTTTTCTCTCAAATATCTTCACGATCTTTCATCCTTTTCACGTTTCTCACCAGATTTCGTCCATCTCTCCACGCTTTTCCCTTGAATCTATTGTGGGTTTTGTGGGCTTTTCATTCATTTGAAGTTTAGCAGATCTTGTGCGATTTTTTTTCTTCAGATTTCTCTCTTCAAGGGTAAGATCTTTCTTGCTTATTATTTTATATATCTTTGGATGGTTGTGAGTAATCCATTTGTTGCATGATTTTCTCTTAATTCTTGAATGGGTTTGAAGATTTGGATGTTGTTTACGTTGAATATCATTTGAAATTGTTGGGTTTTTCTACGTGCGGGTAAACTTTGGTGTGATTTCTTGAAAGTTAGGGATAGGTTTTGTGAGTCAGAGTTAGAAAAAGAGTTGTAAGGATCCTAGGAATCCAAATTTTTGAGCTCTTTTTTCTTGAAAATCTATAATGGGTCCTAGAAGGATACGTAGAAATGAAGTTAGCACTAATAGGAAGACCCCATGCCAGAATTCGACCATCCTAGGTTTAGTTCTAGGGAATCCTTAAATAGATATAACTATGTTGTCTCTTCTAGGAGGTTAGTTCCCGAGAGAGCCCTAAGCCTAGAGGCTAACTATTACCCTCACATTACTGAGCAGATCCATGAGCGAGGGTAGGAATCTTTAGCCGGCCGTCCTGGCGAGGCGGTTGTACCCGTAGTCAGGGAGTTTTATGCCAATATGGACGAGACTAGGGATAACTCGTTAGTTAGAGGCATTAGGGTCCCTTTTCATCATCACACATCAACGAAGTCTACGGTTTACGTGACTTCAATGATGAGTAGGATAGGTTTTGCTCTGGAAAATTCTCGGAATAGGAGGCTATTCAGACCTTGTGTGGGCTAGGAGTTCAGTGGGCTAGGTCACAAAGGGTCGCTGTGAGGTTCAGGAGCACAGATATGTCCATCTCTGGTCAGATCTGGCATGCCTTTGTGTGTTCTAGATTGATGCCAGTGTTGCGCCTCACAGACATCACAAGGGACCAGGCCAAACTCTTTTATTGCCTTGTTCAGGGGATGATAACGTCGGTCGTGTCATTAGGGTGTTGATTCGTCATTATGGGCGGTGTTCCACCACCGGTAGCTTAGGTCACCTGAGCCTGATTACCGGGTTGTACCGAAGGTTTGGGTTAGAGATCTTCGATGACAAGGAAAAGATAGGGGTCGTGCACCCATCAGTAGGTCTACAGTCTCGACCTTCTGAGGGAGAGGAGTGGACCAGCCTGATGATGATGATGACGAGGAGGACGGAGAGGAGAATCAGGCTCTAGCGATAGAGACACCCCTCTATGCTGGTCCTCAGGATCAGACCGAGATTCCTATTGGAGGGGAATCCTATGCAGAGCAGGCGTACAGGATGTCAGCTGAGGCACTCCGGGTAGCGACCGAGTCACTACATGTGAGTCAGGAGACTGCCCGTCGAGCACGACGCATGGAGAGAACGATGAACTTCATTGCTGAAGAGAACTGTCTCTACTACGCCAATATCGGTTTCCAGAGTGGCCTTTAGAGGGACCCAGACTCTCCCGATTCCGTTTGAGACTTGTTTCTTTCTTCCTACTCTATTTTATTTCTTTTTGTATGCCCTCAGTTGTTTCTTTTCTTTCCCTTTCCTTTTATTATTTTAGTTTTGCTAATTTCTTTGTTTTGTAGGTTTTCTTTTGTATGTTTTTTTTACTGTGTTCCCTTTCTGGAGGCCTCTCTAGAGCCTTATCTGTTTCTTAGCAGAAGAAGAGCCCAACATCACTACCACCGCTGATGCGAGGCATTGTTATCAGGGGAGATTTTCTGTTCCCTTGTTTTCATTCTTCTTGAGCTTTACTTAAAATACATTGGATACAATGTATGTTTTTAAGTTAAAGGTGAGGTACTCGTTGGGTAGTTTTTCTATATATATTAACTTGGGGTCCTTGAGCGCTGTGCTCAGACTATGCTGTGTGTTTTAATGCCTTGCTAGCATGTTTGCCCTGTTGTTATCATGATAGTCTACGGTATACTCCTTCTGTAATGAAATTTGCATGAAGGAACGTTAGGATTGCATGATCATGATTTTTAGCCCATTTTTAAAAATCTTCCTGTTCACGAGGGGTTGTCCTTTGATTTTCATGGGTAACGGTGACTAGAGCGCCGACCCAATATGCCTACCATTTTAGGGACTAGACCGAGTGGAGAGCTGGAAACATGATAATACAAGATGGAATTCACTCCTTCCCTCCTTGAGGGTAAGTAGATGATTGTTCTCTTAAGTGATGTCTCCGAAATTTGAACAAAGAGTCCTACCCTCTCATTGGCCTGAGAAGGGTTTTTGTTTATTGGTTGGACCATAAACAGGTAATTCATTAGAGGAGCATTAGTACTTAAGAAGCCAGAGGTAATCCAAAGGTAAAACGGTAATTTGACCTAGTTGGAGTTACGAACACTCGTGAAGGATTAACTTGTTGTTATTGGTCTATATCCATGGACACATAAATATATCTGTAGTGAGAAGAGTGCAGTTGTGGGTCTTTAGTGGAGTGTACTCACGGTTAACGAATATTGATGAACTTGGTTGATGAGTTTAACCAATTAACCTCATATTGTTGGAGCTTTTAATCTACAGGTCCACCAGGTCCCCTCGTTAGCTCACTAGATGATAGTTTAAAGGGATAATTTGAATTGTACAAATTAATTTGAGGGAACTATATATTAATGTGATTAATATATAACTAATTATGGATATGATCTATAATTAAATTGGATAAGTAATATTTGAATAATATTCAAGTTAATTAATTCAAATAAATTAGATTCACAATGAGTTAATAGAGAGGTTTTGCACATATACATGAGATGTATATGATAATTAAATATATACGTTAAATGAGTTTAATGTATAAATAGTTATTTAATTATTGTGTAAATTAAAAATTAAATAAATGTTATTTAATTGGGCTAGTTAATTAAATAGGCTAATTAATTAAATAAATGTTATTTAATTAATTATAGAAAAGGAAAATATATTGGGAAAGATTCTTGACTCTTCCCTATATAAAGACCTCCGCATGGCCTGTTGGGAATGTACATTCCTACACACTTTGGTTGCAGAGAAACTCTGACAATACAAAACTTCTTAGTGTTATTGTGCAGGATTTTCTCTAGGCCAAATCCTCTAAATTCTCCAAAACACTTTTCTCCTCTCCCTTTCCCAATAGTTGGATACCACCTATCCCTCTATTGGAATCCCAAAGAATAACGAGATAACTCTCGTAGTAGTGTTCGAGATTGCTCAAGGAGTTGTTCGTGATCAAGACCATTTGGAGATCCGTTCGTTGGAACTTTGGAGAAGCTTGTTTGTGGCGCTAGAGAATCTACAAAGGTAAGAACCGCTCTAACCCTTTTTCCTAGAAACATGCTAGTTTACGTGTTTATCTATTCCGTCTAGTACAACGATTTTGTTTATTGTAAAAATCGAATCGTGGAATGCAGGGCATTCTAAGAAACGCTTCCGCTACGAAACTAGATCCCATCAAAGTAAAAGGTCATAGGTATATAAGTGAGGGACAATATTTCCATTGATACGAGGGGCTAAAACTAAAAGAAAAAACAAGGTTAAAATTAAATGTCTTAAAAGAATAGGGATGTACTAAAAAAAAAGTTATGAATATTTAAGAACAATATATAAATATTATCAATTTTTATATTACAAATTAAGTTTATTTGCCAATTGATATCAATTTCTTTCGAGTCCTGATTTCTTAGAAAGAAAAAAAAAATCTTTCTAATTGAAGTACATATGATATTTTTGTTAAAAAAAAAATGACCAATGGCAAAAATCACTCATAAAGTATGGTGGTAGTTGTAATTATACCCTCTTTATTTTAGGGTATAGTGTATGTTCTAGTTTATTTTCATTGTGTACTTTACTGTATTGTACTTTGTATTGCACACCCCACCAGCTTTAGGACAAGTGGGAGATTTTTGGGGTTTATGTCTTAAATCTCGTGCTTCTTTTAGTTTGTAAATTGTATATACGAATTATTTATTTAATAAAATAAGAAGCTATTTTATGTGACATTTAGATTGCATTAACTTAATCTAATAAACTAATACCCAAGGTTATTTTATTTGACTTGAATAGTATGTAGTAGATATACAGGTGGATCATGTTCAAGTAATAACCTAAATGGTCTATAATATATAGATAAGGTTGGGTGTCTTGTCCTTGTGACACTACGTATACAGTCTACTTTATAAATGTTACAAATGTTGTAAGTGTTACAAAAGATGTGATCCAAATCGTCCATGTGGAGACATTTGAGTAGGGGTGTCCTATATAAAGAGTTTGTATAAAACCAGACCGCGAAATGACCGTTGATTGGAGAGATTAGCATTTCATATGATGATCATAAGTAGCTCAATCTCAATCCTAAGTGAGTTATGAACTCTTTCTATGAGGGCAGTCCTTTGATTTGTATGTGAGAGTGACCCGTGTCAACGATTCAATAAGCCTACCATCTTCAGGACTTGTCCAAGTAGAGAACTGAGAACATAGCTACACNCGTGTCAACGATTCAATAAGCCTACCATCTTCAGGACTTGTCCAAGTAGAGAACTGAGAACATAGCTACACAAGATGAAGTTCGCTTCTTCTCGCTTTTAGGGTGAGTAGATGAATTGTTGTTCTCTTAAGTATTGTCTCCGAATCTTGAACAAGGGGCCCTCCCTCTCATTGGCCCGAGAGAAATTTGTTTATGATAGGATCATATTGTTCATTAGAGCATTAGTGAGACTTAAGAAGTAAGAGATAATTACAGGGATAAAATTGTAATTTTATCCAATTGTAATTATGAGCAATTTGTGAAGGGTTGACTTACGGATAATGGTTATATCCATGGACACAGAAATATTCTATAGTGTGAAGAGTGCAATTGTGGATCTTTAGTGGAATGACCTATAGTTAATGAATGTTGATTAATTTAATTAAAGAGTTTAATTAATTTAATCTTGTATCATTTGAGCTTCTAATCTGTAGGTCCATTAGATTCTCTTGCTAGCTCACTAAGGATAAACAAGGATCAATTACTTTTAGAATAATTTGAATTGTTCAAATTACATAAGAGAATGTAGATTAATTGTATAAGATGTAATTAATATAATGTATATGGATATATTATAATATAAAGTTAATTTTGAATGATATTCAAAATAAAACTCTCTCTCTCTCTCTATATATATATATATTTGAATAAGATTCCATATTAATTATATGAATGAGATTCATATAAAAATTATAGGTTAAAATTAATATAAATAAGATTCATATTAAAGTTATAAGTTATATGAGAGATGTTTATTTGCATATGATTCAAATAAGAGTTCACTTAAATATGAGATATTTAAATATATATTTAATTATTTATTTAATTAAATAATTAGTTTTTCTTAATTAAATTAAATGAGATTTAATTTATTTTTAATTTGATTTTTTTGAAAATTCGATTAACTCCCCATTACAGGGGAGTTATTTTTTTAATGTGGGTGGGGAGTTATTGTAATCCCCTCCTCATCTTTCTTTCACTTAAAAATGCAAAAGTGTTTTGCATTTGGAGTAAACACCGTTAATTTTTCAACGAGATCTCTCATTCTCTCAAGAAAAGAAAAAAAAAAATCTCTCTACAATATTTTTCTATTTGACCCTTGTTCCCAGAAGACTTTGGATCTCACAATCCAAATCCTTACTTAAGAATAGCAAGATAGCCAAGTGGTGGTATTCATTATTCTGTTCGTTGGAGTTCATGCAAGTCAAATATTGGTGTCCAAGTCAATGGAAGCATTGTTGTTCGTGTATCTTCTCTGTTTTTCTAGATATCCTAAAGTATAACCAATGGTAATTGAATTCGTACACTTCCACACGGGATTTGATCCCTTCACTCTGGAGGATCCAAATTTTAACATTAAAAGTTTGAGGATGTAATTACAATTACATTATACTTTAAGGATTTTTGCTATTTGCCAAAATAAAAATTCATATGATATTTACTATACCCTTTGCCTTTGAATAGGAATGTGTGATTGGAATGTCTCACCAAATATGAATATAATCTTAACTACTAACTCCACTTTCTTTTATCATTGTCAAATTGATGTAATTAAATTTTATGTGGAAAAGCACAATCAAATCATTTTAGGTGAACCTAAAAAATAAAATTTAATTAATAATATAAGATTGGGTGTGTTAGATTCAACCTAAATGTATTTAAGGTAATCGATCCATAGTTTAGGGAAAATGTCAATTTATATCCTTAAATTTTGGATTGTATCAAACTAAACATTTGAAGGATAATTGTATCAATTCAAATCTTGAACTTTTCCAAGTATATTTGTCTACACCATCTTCTTCCGATTTCATTTGAAAAAAAAAAGTATGAGACTTATAATTATAATTTTAATTGAACTCTCAAATTATCATAACCGAATCAATAATCCTTTTAATTTGAAAATTTTCAATGTATCAATTCATATGTATGTGTATGCTTATTCAAATGTTCGATTAGAAAATGGATGTTTAGAATTGCTACATGTTTGTTTTGATATGATTTCATTACCATGTTTTTATCTTTCTTAACTAGAAACTTGAATTCTTAGCCAAATAATTTTTAAAAAACTACTATTTTTTAGTTTCAAATGTGGTTCGGTTTTTTAACATATCTAAAAGTAAATAAGAAATAAAGAAAAACTATTTAAAAAAAGATTTAATTTTCAAAAATAAAAATCACAACTAAATGATTATCAGATGAGGCCTAAATTTTTAGATTTTGTATTTAATAAGTTATTAAATTTTGAGAAGTATTTTTATAGGTCCATGAACCTTCAATTCTTAGTTAAATAACTTTTTTTAAAAAAAAAACTACCACACTTATTATAGTCTCATAGACATATATAAAATGTAATTTTGTGTTTAGTAGTTCCATGAAGTTTTTAAATTACTGAATACGTCGAGAACCTATTTGACACAAAATTAAAGCTTCAAAACTGTCTTAACAATTTTCGAAATGTTCATGAATATATTAATACATAATTGAAAACTTAAGTATATATTAAACACTTTTTAATGTTCAAAAAGTGATTAGATGTGTCAAAGCAAAGGTCTATAGTTTGAGTCTCTATCTCTATTATACTAAAAAAGTTTCGACTTTTTTTTAAGAAAAAAATTTGGAAAATTCTTTAATTTGAGAACAGGAGGGAAGAAATTATTCCATTAGGCCACTATAGCATGGTTGCCTCTTATTAATGGTTAGATGTGGACCAAAAAAAACTTTCCGAATAATCATTTAATATAAATTCAAAATATCTTTGTAATTTCTTTCAAAATATTTTTGTAATTTCTCTCTCATGCATCTAATAATGTAATATAAACAGCTACATATGTAACTTTTTTCAAAAAAAAAAAAAAAACAAATATCAATTTACACTCCTGAACTTTGGTGGTTGTATCAATTTAGATCTTTAAACTAATAATTTTATCAATTTAAATCCTGAGCTTTCATAAATATATCAATTTAAATCACAAACTAATAATTGTATTAATTTAAATTCTAAACTTCCTTAAGTGTATCAATTTAAACATTGAATTTTTACACGTATATCAATTTAAACTATATTTTATTTGGATACACTTATGAAAGTTCAAAATTTAAATTGATATACGTACGAAAGTTTAGGGTTTAAATTAGTAACATTATTAGTTTGAAGTTTATATTGATATTACTCTAAAAGTTCAGAGTTTAAATTGATACAGTTCCCAAAATTCAGGAGTATAAATTAATAGTTGCCTAAAAAGAATTTAAGAGGTCGTATCAAGTTTTTTAAATATTAATGTCTATGAAAATGTTGATGTCTCAATTTTATAAAAATATTTACAAATGATGAAAATATTGATATAATTTAGATGTTGATAGGTATTTTGAAAAAAATATAAATATAAAAAGAACATAAAAATTATTATTTTTTTTTTTTTATTATTATTACTGGTTCAACATTAATGATATTTTTTCCTTTTGAAAAAAACATTAATGATATTTTTTTAATATTTTAAATTATATTTTGTTATTTCTATATTGTTGGCACAGGCATCTCATCAAGGTCTTTCTCGCATCTCCGACACTCTCTTCTCGTCTGGACACGTGTTATTAGAGCAAACCTGCAAAAGTACTTACATCAGTGTAATGTTGAATTAAGTGCACTCTAATATTTAAGTTAATACACAAAGTGTTCAATTCGACTAAGCACAAAAAAAAAATTGTTTGCCCTATTGAGGTTAATGAGGGCTATTTATAAGGCTCATTCTCTAACACCCTCTTAGAAAATGTGCAATATTTGCACCATCAGAATTAGTGTGACCCTCGAGATTGTAAGGTACCAACCACATTTTTCTTTTGATGAAATGTCAATTGGTTGATATGAGACTCGAGAGAATTTAACTTTTTCTTTTGGGCACGTAGACTCCCTGGTAGGTTTTAGAACGTGCCTCCAGACTTAGATTCGGTCGTTGATTTGAATCTTACTTTGAACAACCTTCGACATATATGATATTAATGAAATTGTCGATTTATTTTTTTTTCTTTTTTATATTGGACAAAAATTAACAATAAATATATCACCTATACCACCAATGAAAAAGAGTTTAAAAATCGACTTTTTGACATGTATAGCGTCGGTGACGTTGCGGAAAAGAGGCTGGAAAAAAAAAACAACGCGTTCTCTCTAGATTAGTGCAATGGGAGTGTTAGCTGTCAGTCACCACCACTATAATCCTCTCTCTGACGGTTACTCTCTCTGACAAAACCCATGCGAAAACCATACGACGTCGTTGACCTTTCCCAACCAATCCCCCTCATTGGAATGTGACCCACCATCTACGTGGTTTTATCATATCTCTCCTAACCCTCCAGTCTTTTGCGGCGGCGGCACCACCACCAGATTCTCTTCCCTGGCATTTCCGTAATTTTTGCATCTGGTCAATGAAATTTCGACACGTGGACATCTGTTTCACCATTCGCTATACACTCCTTTTGTACGGTCAAAAGTACCCTTTTGCCACTTCCCTACTTTTATTCTAAATTAATTCAAATTATAATAAACTAAACTAAAATATATTTTTTTTTAAAAATGGTTTTTGCATGGGGATTGGATGGCACGTGTGACAGTTGTATCTCCCTCAGAGTTCGGTGGTAAATGAGAAATATTCCATTAATGAAATTTTCATTTATTTGTTTTTTAAAAAATTAAATTTTCATTCATTAATAGTAAAAATTAAATTTAGTTTTTAATTTGTTCCCTCCTATCAATTTAAATGATAAATTTTTAATTTCATCCAATTAGAATATAAACTTAAATAAATATTATTACTTTTACTCTACGTTCAATTATTATGACTTCACCCACTAATTATAGTTCATAACAATGTAAAAATTTTCTAATTTCAATCAAATAAAGTTTTGCATAAAAATAATTTAATCAAAATTCATAGATTGAAAAAAAAACCTCAAATGTCGTTTTTCCCTAACTTTTTTTTTTAATCAATTTTGTATCGTATTTAGATTTTATAATTCATTAGCAAGTTTAGATAATTTTTTTTTCTCTAAATAATAATATAAGTTTGACTTTTTGAAAAGAAAAAGTTTTATTTATGTACTAAATCGTGTAGATTCCATTATGTAAAAAAGTGTTGGGATAATTTATTTTGTGGATCTTTGACCATCTTGTGGTTACTAAGTTAGGTGAAGTTAGGATTTGAAAATTTTACAGTTTTATAAATTAAATATATATATATATAAATAAGAATTTATTATAGTAGTAGAAGTTTCTATTTCTTAAAGATGTAAGATTATATTTAATTAGTACAATATTGTATTGATTTGTCAAAATTGTGGTACAAGAAAAAAATAGTTGTTGGAGTTTTAATGCATATAAAATATTTCTATTTTGTTGAATATATTGAAAATATTATATTTTTATGACCTACTAAGTATCTAGGTAAGAAATGACTATTTAATCCACTTCTTATTAAACAAAAAAATAAATTATGAAAATATCAAATATTAAAATCCTTGATTATTATATACCCACTTCATACAATAAGCTACTAATTGCATCTTGTACTAAATTAATTATACAATAATTTATACTCCATATGTACTTATTAGTTAGCGATGTGTAATAATTAATATAGTCATTGAAATTAACAAAGCACTTGAAGGAACTAAGTATTTTTTAAAATGTGTTAGGCCCTTAGATCGTAACAAAAACAATGTTTGAATTATTCAAACATTTTAAAGCAAAAATCAGTATTTCAAACCGGTTAAAAATAAGCCTAGTTGAACTAAAAAGTGATATATTATGGACAAGTTAAATAATCGATTTTCACACTCATATATTATTATTATTTTTTTAATATCTATGAGTATCTGGATCAGCTTACATGCACTCGACTAATCTCACAGGACAACCTGTCTGATCTTACAACATTTTTTTATCAAGAAAACACAGGACAACCTGTCTGATCTTACAACATTTTTTTATCAAGAAAACACGTACGATATTAAATCCTAGGTAGGTGGCCATCATGGATTGAATCAATGACCCCTTGGCCCTTCGATACTCATATATTATTAAAAAAAATAATACGTAGATTCATAAATATTTAATTGTACTTAGTTGTCAAAATGAGCATATTTTTGCAATAATTAACATGTACTATCCTATTTAAAATTGAAGATTCAAATTTTCATACTTACATTTGTTGTAAATACTTCATCTTTAATCTGTTATGGCACGTATATTTTTTTTTACTTAATTATACTATCTCTCACTAATTAAATCTCATTTTTCTCTCTAATCTTTCTCTCCACACATATTTTCTTAATTACTATTATTATTTTCAACATACATTTCTCTTACTACCTTTTATATACACATTCATTAAGTTAATATTGTCTTCATTTTGGTGATAAATGTCTACCACATCAAAACTGATTAGAACAATCCTATATTGTTTAAAGAGCAACTTTAATTGTATTAGAGACTCTAATTATTTTTTGTTATAATTATTCTCTATGAATAAAGCTCTATATTTTGCTCAGGAAGAAGAGAATATTTTCACAATTTGTGAAAGATTATAGCATGGTATTAGATTATTTTGACTAGTGTCATGATCATGTTCACACTTCTTGCCAACTCTCCCTTTACATGCTAGTCTATTCATGTGCCTACTCAGATTGACCTTTCTTGTCAAAGCACTGCTGCATGACTGATTCAACAACTCGAGATCTCATTCTCCAATATTTTTTAAGATGCATGTAAGTGAGGACAAAACATGTTGAAAGGGCTAATGTTAATTTGTGGGAATAGTCTTCAGTTTTTGAAGCATAAGAGGATAATGTGATAGGTTGCAGGAGATACAGTAGAATGTCAGGGCAAATAAGGTATCAAATCCGAATTATGAATCCTGGACCTAGAACGTTACATTTTCTCTCTAATATTTCCAATGTTGTCTCCATTAGACTCGATTCTTCTAATTTTGTCATCGATTCTTAAAAGGGCACAATCTTTTTGGCTTCATCGGTGAATCTTGCTCTAAATCGAAGCAATCTACTACGGTTTCTTCCTCTTATTCATCTTCTTTAACAATAAGAGCTTAGGTCAACAAAAATTAAGAGACATATCATATAAAAATCTTATTAATGATGGTAAAAGAATGAAGTAAATAATCAAAAGTTGCCTTATACAATCTATCTCTCCACGTCACATTACTTTAATTCAAATAAAATAATTATAATATGTGATAATGTTATTATTATTAATATTAATTGTTGTTTGAGAATATATCGAACTTTATAGTATATGAAAAGGCAAGAACGACAGCAAGAGAAAGTTGTGATATTTATTGTACGTAGTACGAAAACAAAACAAAAAGGCATGCCTTCATTATCGAGCTGTGTTTGACTTTTAGGTCTTTTTTTCTCCTTTTACACATGTGTGATCACAAACAATAATAGCATTAGAAAGGACTAAAAAAAAAGTAGCTTCAAAAACAATTTTTAAGTTCAAAATCTCAAAACCCCACCTCACTTTTTAATGCATTAAACTAATTCCAAACTTTACCAACTTTCCATTTTCCAACACCGGGGGAAAGAGACATTATTCGATGTGATTGAAACAATATGTGGAACGATTAATTTACACCGTCAACATGAACATATATAGCTCTACTGATATTAATTATTACTATTAATCTCGAAACTAGAAGTTTGATTCATCATCTTACATATTATCATAAAAGGAAACTATTTTATGCGATAAAGAATTTGTTTTTAGATTGGAACAAGGAGTGAAGTTGTTTAGTCTTTTATGAACTTTTAGATTTATGACTAGTAGATATCTACATTGTGTCTTAATAAGTTCATAAACATTTATTGTTGTGATTAATATGCTAGTTAACCTAAAAAGTGCCTAATAACTACTTATGGACGTTTGGAATAAAGAGTGAAGTGTTTTAATTCGAAGAATGGAGTTTATAAAAAGTTAATAAGACATGAAATTTATATTTTTAAGTCATAGGAACACAAGGGCCAGTAAAACTTTTGATTACAACTTATGAGATGTGTTTTACGGTACAAAAACTTGCATATCTAAAACTAAAGATTTCGAGACTTATTGCGCACTTCTTAAGTTTAGATATGAACATATTTGATGCATCATTAAAAGTTTAAATTCAATTCGACACTTTTTTAAAGTTCGAAGATTTATAAGATGTCGAACTTATAAAAAATTATAATTTCAACCAACATTATAATGTTCTATTGTCAACTTAACACGATTCAACTAGTTAAAATATTATTTTGGTATTTATATTTGAAGTTAAAATATTATTTTAGTCATTATACTTTAAAATTTGTTCAATTTTAATCTTTATATTTTCAAAAAATCTAATTTCAATTTTTGTATTTTTAATAAGTCTTAAACATAGTTCCTATATTGGTTTACAATTATTGATTTCTTTTTCAAAAACAAGTATTTTTGCTATAAATTTCGAAAGCATATTCATATATTATTTCAAATAATTGTTTTAAATGATAAAACTGCTGAAAAGATTTTCAAATATAGCAAAATATAACTGTTTATCAATGATAAATCGTAATAGACCATTATCATCACTCAGACAATGCCATTATTTCTTATATGAAAATTAATATTAATATTTAACTAATTTGATATAAATTAACTATAATTGAACAAACCTCAAATTACATTAAAATATATTTTAACTGCCGAGGTAAGACCGACTAGGTTGACATATTCAAAATTTCACCTATTATATCTATTTGAATTAGAAATAGAAAGGAAAAAAAAGACTTCGAGGGGCAAAATTGTCCACAAGAATTATAAACATCTGACATCTCCCAACAAAAACCACACGCTCTTACACACGCTACAGATCATCAAACACAGTTTTCTTTTCTTTTAATTTTTCTTTTTTGATTTTCCATAAATATGTGTGAACACAATTTTTTTTTTTTTATATATATATTTACTATTTTTATTTCGCTTTTTTCTTTTTTCTTTTTTCCTTCAATTTTTGGTATAAATAGTTTTATAATGCATGGTTCATGTGGGTTGAGTTGCACATTTGTCTACTTTCCGACAAATTAAAATTATATATAATTTTGCTTTTATCTTTCGGTTACACTAATTAATACAAATTTTTTTCATTAATTATTTGGTTTTAATTATTTTTCTTAAGAAAAATTCTATAGTTTTTTTTTTATTATTATTTTGAAGACATTAAGCCTGCTTTGAGAGTGACATCTTTTTAATTTTTTAGTATATCAACAAAATCATAGAGTAATTTTTAAATAGAGGTTATGTTATTTTTAAATAAAAATAATAGTACTATTTTCATTTTTAAAGTACATTATCAAGTTTGATTTTTTTAAATAAAAAATAATCATCACCAAAATAAATTGATAATGCACCACTATTTTTTAAAAAATATTTAGGCTTGGCTTTTAATAGTTGGTTAAATAACAAATTTGGTCTCAGAACTTGGTCCTTATGATTTGATGAAATCTTACAAACGATTCTCTGGTTTGATGAAATCCTAAAAATCAGTCCCTACCATAAAAATTATTTATATAGATTTTATCAAACTACATGAACTAAATTATAATTATAAACAATATGGACTAAATCCTAACATTCTTCGAATCACAGGGATTGGATTTACAATTTAACCTTAAAAGTTATACGATTTTCAATTTGTTTGAAAAATGTGATATGCCAAGATGAATATAGTTCAATTAGGATAAAATCTTTTACTCGATTTCGAATTTAGAGATTTGATTCCCTAGATCACAGTTATAAAAAAAATAAATGGTAGTTTAGTAAATTTAGGAAACTTTAGATTTTATATATCTTTGTTGTTAAGATCTTTAACCCCACCAAATTAACAAGAATAATAAAGACTTTGACTATTTTTTTAGTGGTATAATATTTAGAATCAAAACTTTATGACTACGTTTCCTTATTCTTTGACCAAGGGGAGAGTTCAAGAAGAAGAAAAAGGGGAAAACTGATGCCTTAGTTTATTTATATATATAACATAAATTTCTACTATCAATTATGAAATCTAATATTCAATTCTTTGCTCATATATGGTCATTACAAACTTTTCATCTACTTTTATCTCTGTAAATCATTTGGAATCAAAAGATTATAGATTAAAATGTTATGATGTAAGATTTTATACTTTTTTTGACTATATTGTAGTGACATCACTTTTTTTATTTTCTTTCAATTATATGTAATAATGTACAAAATGTTAATATTTTAATTTTTATATATGTCTGTGAACTACTCATAATTATTTATATTTATTAAGCAATGCTCATATATTATATTATTGAGAATTAAATTTAGAAACTACTAAAAATTCAATGAACAAAAGTAGTGAAATTTTAAACCATAAAAATCAAAGTGGAAATTAAATGTCGTAAACTAGATGTCAAATTATAAATTAGAATAAGGTTTACTGACCAAAAATATCAAATATCTGATTCTTCAAGTGAAAGGATTAAATGACCTAGATTGAACCGTCCCCACAGCACCCCACCAATCCCAGCTGACTCTCCTTCTCCCTATCATCGACAGTCGACCAGCTCCTCCCTCAGCCACTGCCCTCCAATGCCCACCCGAAGCTGTCAGTCACTGTCGAGCCCAGCCATTTGCGTGACCAGACGCCGCTACTCGCGCCTTAGCCACCGTGACGCTGCTGCACACCATTTGGAGTCGCCCAACCTCGCGCCAGACTCCGTTTGTCGTATAGCCGCACTACCCTTGTTCTAGATCTGGTCAATCATTCACCGAATCCACTGTTTTCATCCTCAACCGTTATTGTTCCTTGGGATTTTCGTCGAATCGTGGAGTTGGATGAAATTTTGGGTAAGTTGTGTTCCTCTTAGTGAGGTTAGTGGGTTCTTGTTATTTTGTGATTCAAGTGGATCTCTACTCAAACGGGCATTATGATTCAAGTGGTTCTATTTTGTGGTCTCTTTATCTTTGTCTTAATTTTCTGGTTAATGGTGAGGAATTGACGATATGTGAAGTGAATCCTATTATTAGACAAAGATGGTAACATGTCGTAGTTTCATTGTTTTCTTTGGAAAAAATGGTTGTTGTGTCTACTGCCAGATTTCCTCGTGCATGACTTTTTGTCATTTACATTTTTCCTTGTGCGTGACTTTTTGTCACCGTTGTATCTTAACACTTATTTCTATATTTTGAAATTTGATGTTATCGCCATTTATTCTATTTTGTAGGTTGACTTGCTTAAACATGGCTTGCCTGACCCTTAGTTCTCGATCTTTAGACTTCGAAGCTCAATGTATAGATTAAATAATGTACTTTGTTGAGAGGTTACTTATTAAACATTTTGTCACTTTTGTGTTTGTTGAAAGTTGAGTTTTGTATGCAAAAGCAATTTATATGGCCAATTTTTGTTTCCACAATTGTCTGAATTTTTCAATTTTTCAAATTGATTTCCAGTTATCCAAATAGATTTTCATAATTAAGTAAGATTGGGAAATTTATAGAATCTCGATGCATGAGATTTCATCGAGAATTTCCAAATATATAGAATCTTAGTGTTGATCCTATCCAAGGTTTCACCGCTAGAGCCCGAAATCTTCAATAGAATGAAAAAAGATAATATTTTTTTTTCTAAATCTTAGTTGTTGATCTTGGCCGACATGGACGGAGAAAACTATTGCAATGAATTTTCTAAAAGAGTAATGGTATAGCATCCTTTCTGAGTGAGCATCTGCGATATTGATAACTTGTAGAAATACAAGTTATTGTATCTATTTCTTTAGAATAATTAGAAAATTTTGAAGAAAAATGTGTTTAGTTAAATATGATATTCATGAAAAATTATCTTACTATGCGTTCATGTATTACAAAACTCATAATTTTGGAAATTATAAAACTGATCATTGTTGAACGTAGGTTTTGAAGAAAAATGAAGAAATTGGCTAAGGAAACAAAAGTTGCGCCCTTGAACGCATGGAAGAGATAAGCTCGATGCCCAACTTTGCAACACAAAAAACTATATGATGAGATGAAACATGAAGAGAGAAAATGACAAAGGCGTAGATGGTGAACATCAAATCAAGATGCAACTTGGTAGCTGATTTGAGACATTCGCACCAGAGCCCATGAATATGTGATGTGAGTAGTCAGTTGTAACGACCGGATCCTTACATATTATGGTTCGACCGCTACGACATGCATACTTAGACATTTCTATCATGAGATGAGTTTTGGCAAAAATCTCAAAAGAACATATATAAAATTTTATTAATTAGGTAGAAAACTATATAAAAAGTTTATTTTACAAAACACCAGGATCCATAAAACATTAGCGTAGTGATACAAAAATGCATATGCCTATAATAGTGAGTTTGATGGTTGGCCATTTGAGCGACGTCCAGTTCTGCCACCTACGCTGTGTCTTTACCTATAAAGTCTGTAAAAATAGGATGAGTATACAATATACCCAGTAAGTAGTTCTCACATAGGGTAGTGACCAAATGCACAATCACATGCAACATATCCTGAAAACATATGATTGAGACCGAAAACATATTATAACATGTGGTGGTCGGTTATGCTTCTAACGTAAATTTCTCTGCCCTGATAGGAAGATGAGAACTTAGGTGGAAACTAACCCATCTGATGATTAGCGGGTCATGCAGTCAGTAGGGCTAGAGTCGCATCCAACATCAACCATTAACATAAACGTAAGATTGGACTAGAGGGTGCAACCATACATACCCTGTTAGTCCCTAGCATAATCTTGACACAGGATTGGGTCTAGAGGGGTGCAACCATATATGCCCTGCTAGCCCTAGAAGCATAACCTTTATCTAATTAAAATTTAATCTTATTTCATCCTTGTGAACAAACATAATGCATGGGGTCCCTTGTCGATAAACATATTTTAAACATGTAATGCAACATAACAATAACATAATTATGCAACATATTAAAGGTACACTACCATGAAACACTTAAAAAGAGGGTGAGATAACTATTTACCTTAACTACGATCCTAGTTATTCCTTATTATTCCCTATGGTTTAATCAGTAGAGTTTTTCCTCTTAAATCAAAAGGAAATTTTAGGCAGCACTTCCCTTGCGTTTCCTCCTTCTAACTAATAGAATTACTTCACCCTTTTCACACGATTTTTTCTACTGAGTTTTGTTTGAGAATCCGTTTAACTTCCAGCCAAAAGCCTCTTATTATAGCCATTTCCAGCTCTTCTCTATGTGACAACTCATCCTACACATGACTTCTTTAAAATTACTTAGGTTTAAGAATTTCTCTTAATAAGACACCTAATTTTGGCTAACGTTTGCCCTTACGTCATCCACCTTTGTTTGTATTTCATTTTAGGGTTTTCCATGTATAATCTATAAGATCGTGGCCAAATTCAACGCATAATCCACGCTTCTGTCCAAATCTCGCTCTTTCTGTTCTCAGAATCTCGCTTTCTCCAGCTTTCTC
>NC_052350.1:38297637-38321657 GCF_009727055.1 Benincasa hispida
ACTGTGTTTGGCTCTTGTGACTCTCGCTTCGCTGGTTTGGCTCTCGTGGATCTCGCTCTCGCTCTCGTGGCTCCCACTCTCTCCACTTCTAGCTGAGAATCTCGCTCTCACCACTCTCACTCTCTCCAATTTCTCTCCAATCTCGCTCTTCAATCTCGCTCTCCCAATTTTCTCTCAAATCTCGCTAGTTTTCACGCGTGGGTTGCCTTCACTGCTTGTGGTTCCACTTTCCCTTTTTAACTCTTTCAAATTTTAAGCAGTATTGGGCAAAATTAATTCACCTCCAATTCTCAATGAGCAGTGCCCAAACAAAAAGTTATCTACTGCCCTTTGTCTTCTGAATTAGCTAGCATCCAACTTCTAATTAATCCTCCCTGATTCTGCCCCCTTATTCATTATTTTTGGATAATTTTTTCCAATTCTAAATTTCCACCCGATTTTCCTATTAAGTTATATATTTTCCATTCTTTAATTATATATTTTATTTGTTTTCCTGTTTTCTAAATTAGGGTTAGGGTATTTACATTTACCACCCCTTTAAATAAAATTTCGTCCTGCTTAACATTTGAACATTTAATTTTTTGTAGTGTATGCGTACAAATTTGGGTTGTTACATTCTTTCCCCCCTAAGAACTTTGTCCTCAAAAGTTTCTTGGTTTCTTAAACAGATAAGGTATGTGACTTTTCATCTCTTCTTTCGGTTCCCATGTAGATTCTTTCTACTTGCTGATTTCTCCAGAGAACCTTCACTAAACTCATTTCCCGATTACGAAGTGACTTCTTTTCTCTTGCTAGGATGCAAACTGGAGTCTCTTCATATTCCAAGTTTTCACTTATTTGTAGAGGTTCATAATTTACTATATGTGATGGGTCAAACACGTATTTTTGAAGCATCGATACATGAAAGACATTATGTATTGTAGAAAGGGTAGGTGGTAATGCTAATCGATATGCTACTTGGCAATACTTCTAATATTTCAAAGGGTCCAATAAAGTGGGGGCTAAGTTTGCCTTTTTCGTCCGAACGCGTAATGTCTTTCATTGGTGCTACCTTTAGAAATACGTGATCTTCTATTTGAATTCAACTCTTTTCGATAGTTATCAGCATAATCTTCTGTCTGCTTGAGCTGTTCGCATCTTTCCCGAATTAGCTTAATTGACTCTAATGTGTTGCTGCAACCAATTCAGGTCCTAGTAGTGTTCGCTCCCCGACTTCATCCCAGTGTACAGGGGATCTGCATTTCTCCGTATAAGGCTTTGAAGGGGCGGACCCAATTGCCGCCTGAATAACTATTATTATAAGAAAAATTCTATAAGATGTATCTGCGAATCCATGCTCCAGTAAAAATCCAAAGCACATGCCCTCAACATGTCTTCTAGGATTTGATTAACCTCGTTCTGTTTGGCCATCAGTTTAGAATGGGAAGGTTTTGTGCTGAAATTTAACTGTGTGCCCATTGCTTTCTGCAAACTTTTCCAGAACTTGGAGACGAAATGAGGGTCCATGTTACACCACCAGTAATGTGCTTTCAAGTCTCGATACATTTTGGTACTCCCAGGATGTATTGAAAAGCATGATTCATGAGCTTCCTTCAATAGTTCTTTCTTGATTTCTTCATCATCTAGTACACATAGACGTCCATGATAGAGGAGTGCAGAGTTTGGGGCTGTAGAGAATTGACTGGTTTCTCAATTCTCTGATTGTAGTTATTTGTTTAGGTATTTATCTATTTGCTGTGCATTAATTATCCTTTGCCTTAATGCAGGTCTTGCAATTAACTATGCTATTTGAGTTGTGAAGTTTTCTGGTATTAGTGAGATCTCAGCTCTTTCAAGGTCATCCATTATGTATTTGGAGATGGTACTTAGGGCTGCTATATGAGCCGACTTTCTGCTAAGAGCATCAGCAACAGTGTTAGCTTTTCCTGGATGATAGAGGATCTCACAGTCATAATCTTTGACTAATTCTAACCATCTTCGTTGCCTCATATTTAACTCTTTCTGGGTAAAGAAGTACTTAAGGCTTTCATGATCTGTATAAATTTGGATATTTTCCCTATATAAGTAATGTCTTCATATCTTTAAGGCAAGACTACGGCAGCTAACTCCAAGTCATGAACGGGATAATTTTGTTCATAAGGTTTCAGTTGTCTTGAAGCATATGGTATTACCTTTCCGTGTTGCATCAATACATAACTAAACCCCTTCTTTCGATACGTCACTGTACACAATTAAACCCCCTGATCCGTCAGGTATAGTGAGAATAGGGGCTGTGGTCAACCTTTCTTTTAGTTCTTGGAAGCTTTGCTCACATGCTTGGTTCCAGACAAAAGGATTATTCTTCTCGGTGAGGTTAGTTAAGGGTAATGCTATACTTGAGAAATTCTTCACAAATCGTCTATAATATCCTGCTAATCCAAGGAAGCTTCGCACTTCGCTGACTGTTGTTGGGCGAGGCCACTTGCTAACTGTTTCAATCTTAGCAGGATCCACTGAAATTCCTTCTTGCTTTACAATATACCCTAGGTAGGCAACTTGTCGCATCCAAAACTCACATTTGGAGAATTTGGCATATAACTTTTCATTTCTTAATATGGAAAGGACGTCCCTAAGATGTTTTTCATGTTCTGCCTCAGACTTGGAATAGACCAAAATATCATCTATAAATACGATCATGAAGTTATCAAGATAGTCCTTAAAAATTCTATTCATCAAGTCCATGAAGGCTGCTGGGGCATTCGTTAATCCAAAGGGCATCACAACGAATTCATAATGCCCATATCTTGTTTGGAAAGCAGTCTTGGATATATCAGACTCCTTGATTCGTAGTTGATGATATCTAGATCGTAAATCTATTTTGGAGAATACTGAGGCTCCTTGTAATTGGTCAAATAGGTCATCAATGCGTGGAAGTGGGTACTTATTCTTTATTGTCAACTTATTCAACTCTCGATAATCTATACATAAACGCATTGATCCATCCTTTTTCTTAACAAATAAGACAGGTGCTCCCCATGGAGATACGCTAGGGCGTATAAATCCCTTATCTAACAATTCTTGTAATTGTATTTTGAGTTCTTTTAATTCCGTAGGTGCCATTCTATATGGTGCTTTAGATATTGGTTCAGCTCAGGGAATTAGATCTATACAAAATTCTATTTCTCGACTTGGTGGTAAACCTGGTAGCTCTTCTGGGAATACATCTTCAAATTCTCTTATTACAGGAATGACCTTAATTTCATCCTTTTGGTTTCGTAAATCCACTACACTTGCTAAATATGCCCAATCCCCATGGTTGAGCAAATGTTTAGTTTTTAAGGCTGAAATTATTCTTAGGGCTGATGGTATATTAGAACTCTTAAACTTAAACTTGATTCTTGTTGGAAAGGTGAATATGACTTCTTTATTATGGCAATCTATGCTTGCATAGTTTGCTACCAACCAGTCCATACCTAGTATTATGTCGAAATCACTTATGTCTAGGATGATAAGGGTCACCCCTAGTTTATGTCCTGATACTGACAATTCACAGTTTTCTACTAATGAGTTGGCCAACCTAGATACTCCGACAAGAGTAGCTATGGATAGAATGTAGCCTAAGGGCTTTGATGTTAATTGAGCATGTTGTGCAAATGTTGTAGAGATGAATGAATGACTTGAGCCCGAATCAAATAAAGTGAAGGCATAATACCCGAGGATGGGTAATGTACCTGTAACAACTGCATCTTGATCCTCTTCCACTTGACGTGTAATAGCAAACACTCGTCCTTTCTGTTGTTGCGTAACCTTGTTACTAGTAGGCTAGGTGGTCTGGGCAGTTGATACTTGGTTGATGAGCTTTGGGCAAGCCTTTGCATAGTGACCCGTCTGGCCGTAGTTGAAACACACCCCTAAGTTTCGTAGACCAACCCCTGATGGTGTTTTCCATAATTTCTGCACTTAGGATATGTGAATGTTTTACGCCCTAAGTGCTTTGGGAAATTTTTGCTTGCCGTTGTGAACGTTGGAAGCCTTGTTGGGTGAATTTCCTTTTTTGATTTGGCATGAATCCTTTTTTAGAAGTTGAGGTTTTGACAGCAAGATCTACTTCCATGAGTATAGCCGACTTGAGGGTAAGGGCATACTCTTTGTGTCGGAAAGCAGTAACAATGCCTCGAATGCCTTCTCTTAATCCCCAAATAAACCTTTCCACCTTTTTCTCTTCTGTGTCCACTAGTCGAGGGACAAAGTGGAACAAGCGATCAAATTTCTGTTCATACTCTGCCACTGACATGTTCTCTTGACGAAGATTAAGAAATTCCACTTCCTTTTGATATCTCTCTGTCAAAGGGAAATACTTGTTGTAAAAAGCCTGGTTGAATTGCTACCATGAGACTGAACCTTTGATTGTTCTTTGTGTGGATTCCCACCAGAATTTTGCATTGCCTCTTAACATAAAGGTGGCACAATTTACTTTCTGTTCTTCTAGGATGTTCATATGGCGGAAAATAGTTTCTATTTTTGTTATCCAATTCTCTGTTATAATTGGATCCACAGATGATCCATCAAATGTTGAAGGATTGAACTTCCTAAATTCTCGAATGATCTTCGAGTCATTTGTATCGTTGATTATTGGTGTGGTGGACGAGGTTGTGTTTCCATTACTCATATTATGTATTAGTATTCGTAACGCTTCAGGTGTAAGTAACACGTAAGGCGTTTGTCCATGTCTTTGATTTTGATCCCTTGTCGATTCGCTTCGAGGTCTGCCTCGTCATGTGGGAACCCTTTGTGGTGGCATCTTGTACACATATTTTATTTCATAATAAGGAAGCAATCTAATTTTAATTATTTTTAACTCATACCTTATTTTACTAATATTTTACTAAATTACTTTGTTTGAAAAATTCCACTTACCAGCGTATTTGACATAATGTGGGCATCAACTTAACAAGCCGAACCATCAAACACCACGACTCTTCTAATTAGTAGAGCCTAATTGGCTCAAATGCTCTGAATACAAACTGTAATGACCGATCTTACATATTATGGTCCGACGCTACGAACATCATAACTTAGACATTTCTATCATGAGATGATTTTTGGCAAAAATCTCAAAAAGAACATATCTAAGATTTTTATTAATTAGGTAGAAAACTATATAAAAAGTTTATTTTTAACAAAACACCAGGATCCATAAAACATTAGCGTAGTGATACAAAAATGCATATGCCTATAATAGTGAGTTTGATGTTGGCCATTTGAGCGACGTCCAGTTCTGCCACCTACGCTGTGTCCTTACCTACAAAGTCTGTAAAATATGGATGAGTATACAATATACCCAGTAAGTACTTCTCACATAGGGTAGTGACCAAATGCACAATCACATGCAACATATCCTGAAAACATGTGATTGGGACCGAAAACATATAATAACATGTAGTGGTCGGTTATGCTTCTAACGTAAATTTCTTGCCCTGAATAGGAAGAATGAGAACTTAGGTGGAAACTAACCCATCTGATGATTAGCGTGTCATGCAGTCAGTAGGGCTAGAGTCGCATCCAACATCAACCATATAACATAACGTAAGATTGGACTAGAGGGGTGCAACCATAACATACCCTATTAGTCCCTAGCATAATCTTGATATAGAATTAGGTCTAGAGGGGTGCAACCATATATCCCTGCTAGCCTGGAAGCATAACCTTTATCTAATTAAAATTTAATCTTACAACAAACATAATGCATGGGGTCCCTTGTCGATAAACATCATTTAAACATGTAATGCAACATAACAATAACATAATTATGCAACATATTAAAGGTACACTACCATGAAACACTTAAAAAGAAGGTGAGATAACTACTTACCTTGACTGCGATCCTAGTTATTCCTTATTATTCCCTATGGTTTAATCAGTAGAGCTTTCCCTCTTAAATCAAAAGGAAATTTTAGGCAACACTTCCCTTTTTATGCCTATTAATGCCCCATTGAAGATTTGACTAAAGCCCATTGAAGATTTGTCTACGTGTGAGTGGATATATCATACCAAGAAATTGGTCGAAGCCCTATTCATTCACCACCTGAAACCTGCCATTGCCACCACCCTTTCAAGCTTTTCTTTGGAGAATTTTGAGTGAAAACTCAGTTTTATTCTCTGAAAAAGGAGAAGAGAGTTCACTACCATCATGCAACCACATCGAAGCAACACCATAGAACCAAAGGGAACAAGAAATTGTGATATGCGATTTGACATTTTTATTTCTTACTTTTCATTATATTTTTCTCAACATTTTTATTTTTGTATTAAGTTGTAGAGATTGAAAAACTCTTTAGTTTTAATATGAATACAATGTCTTCCATAGTCTATCCATCCATATCTCTTTTCGTAAGCATGGGCGATTAAATTCTTAATGGGTTGAGAAAGATAAGCTAGCATTTTTACTAAGTTGTGCATAAGTAGGCATCCATCTTCTTTATTGCATATATAGTGAGTAGCTGAGATCAAATCGAGAGATTGGTCTAGGTAGAAAACAATCAATTACTTGAGAGAGAATGTAATTGTGGAACTCGTTAAACAAGGATAGAAGTGGCTTTAGAGATAGAGTTAACTTGTTGCAATCAAAACTCATTGTATGCATTCTAGAGATAAGACATTATGGCTAAAAAAACTAAGAGGGAAAGTTCATTACTTTATGAGTTTATGGCATGAACGCATGATTTATGTACCGCTTAGGAAAATGTTAGTGGACCTTTCTCAAACCCTATCTAGTTATTGATATTTTTCCCATTTTCAACGCACACTGCTTTATATAGTGATTGTAACTGTCATCAGACATTCATCATCCTTCAACGTATCACCATTCACACACTCGCTATCATTCACTCCATCATATTTGTAAGTAATTCATTAGTTAGGAAATAACATTTTCAACGCATATTTGAAAACAACCCACTGCGTTAAGATCAAACAATCATTTTGCCACACTTTAGTCATATATCCCTGAGTTCGACCTCGGACCTCATCGAGATTACTCTGTTTAGACTTGCACTTGGGCCTAAATAGAAAAACATTGCGTTTAAAGTAAATTATTCATCTCATTTAGGATTCAAAGCACACATAGGCTATCATATCATTGCATCATTTAAGAGTGCAACAAATCTCCTGTAAACTGAAAGATGGAAACTTTTGGGAGATAATTCTTACAATTTTCCTAGCTTATGCTAGTTAAGCTATGCTCATGTTGATAAGTTTAATTTACATTTGGTCTCTAGGTTTAAAAAGATTATATTTTACCCTTGCATTTCGAGTTTTATTTATGTTTGGTTTTTAGGTCTCAAAATTTACTCTTTTTCCTTTGATTTTTCACTAAATACTCATCGATCCTTGGTGTTAATATATATTAATTAATTTTAAATAATTAAATTAATTTTCAATAATTTTCCATCATGACTTAAATTAATTAAAATTTTTCACATCCTAATTGTTTCGAATTAATTAACTAAATGTTAACACCAATTAAAGAGAAAAATTAAACATTATTAAGAATTCATAGGTGAAGTACAAAATATTAAAATTTAGAGATAAAATAAAAACTAACCCAAAATTTAAGAGTAAAATGTAACGTTTTGAAATCTAAAAACCAAATAAAAATTCGAACCTAAAATTTAGAGAAGAAAATGTAATTTTAAGATTTAAAGATGAATACTTTTGAATAGAAAGAAGATCTAGAAACTAAGCTCACACTATTTTTTCCAATTAGTCTATAATAACATTAGGGGAAAAAATCAAATTGATGCAATAAATTATCTGACACATACACAATAATAGCAATGAGCACACAATTGATAATTTAGGAGACCAATTTAGATTTGTCCAAGAATATAATAATTCAAAAAATAGTTGGTTGGCATATGTGACACCAATGGGGGGACAGAGTACAGGTCACTCCACAGACAAATATAGAGAGAGAAACAACTTTATCTTCTTCAATTAAGCATCAAAATTGGTTGTGCCAAAAAAAAAAAAAAAGGTCTTTTGAAAGATCAATTCAAATATATAGCTTTACTAATTTACTTATATATTTTCAAAAATAAATAAATAAATAAATAAAATCCTTTTTCTATGTTATATAAAAATAATAATAAATGTATACTTTTTCTCTTCTCTTTTCTTGTCCCATCTATTGATTACAACAATACTTTGTAATTTGTATCCACCTTTGAAGGGTTCTTGAGTTTATTGGATTTTTACACTGTCAAAGCTTCATTTAAATACATTATAAAAATAGTTCAAAGTTTTCTGTATGTTTTATTATTATTATTTTTAAAATTACAAACTATGAAAAGAAAATCCAATGTGAATTAGTTAAAATATTATCCATATGTTTTTTTCTATCAATATAAATATAATTCAATTGGAATAAAATTTGTACTATCGACTACGAGATTAGAAGTTCGATTCCTCCACCCTATATCTCGTAAAAAAAAGAGTTCAGATTCCTATTTTCACATTATTGAATTCACAAAAAAGAAAAAAAAATAGTGGTATTTTTATAATAGAAAATCTTTAGGAAACCTTTAGTGTCGAAAATTTATACCAAATATGATCGTTCCCTTTCCTAATCAATGTGGGATTTTGTTCGCACTCCTAACATTTGGATTATGAGTTAAACTTTTATAATACTCAATGTTAAAAAAGTTGAGGCACGGTTTGTAAATGTCATAAATTAGATTAATTTAGGTTCACTCATGAAACCTGATTATTTTTTCTATACTACATATATGTCCATAATCTAAAAATATGTAATGCCCGAGTTTAGAAGGAGTATATATGAACTGAGATCACATCCGAATGGGAGATATTCTAAGGGTACGAAAGTCAATTTGGTTAAGAAAGATTTAAAAGAATTGATAACTACTACCTATATCAACAATGTACACCTTCCTTTTCGACGACTCATTCATCAAACTCTAAAATTAAGCATGCTTAGTGAAGATAAAACATATTAAAAAAATTATTGTTGATTTGTGGGGATAGTCTAATTTACATATTTCATCTATAAACTAACTCATTAAATTTGCGAACATCTTTAAATGCATTATAAAGAAAGTTCAGGGTTTCACTAACTGGAATTTGTGTAACAACATGAATATCTATACATAGCTTGCAAAATTGACAGATTCATAATAACTCGAGAGATGATAAACAAGCTTCCTTATCCATCGATACATGAACTCGACCTTGTTTTTAATCTTGAATTAGAGAAGCCTACCACTATAAATGTACACATTTAATGGTAGATTAACAAAGTTGGATCAAGTCAGTAAAGCATATTAACTTGGAAAAAAAAGGGCACAATTGACACCAACTTGTCAATATAAGAATTTAAAAGCTTTAGACTTTATTGACTACTCTCGGCCTTTTGTAGTTTCAATTACTCATCTCTCAAAAGCCTTCAACTGCCCTTTGTTTTTGGTTTTCAGTCAACTTGTGGGCCGTACGACAACACCACTCAGGAATCTTCTTATCAACTTCCTAATTTCTTTCACAAATAATCTCCTTAATTTCTTTATAAAAAAAACCCTAATTAATTATTGTTTAAACCAAATATGTTATACTAATATTCGTTTTACTCATTATTGATAATATCTTTTTCTAGAAGGCGTGTATGTCTCATCTCTGACTAGTATTTCAAATGGAAACAAATCGACAAGTAAAGAATAAAGAACAAGAAGAAGAACGACAAATAGATTTGTGTGATATTCACGATATGTTAGCTATGTCTACAGGTAAAGGAAGAAACAACTATATATATTATCTTGAGGAGAACAAAGTACAAAATATATAGATAACATACATACAGGTAGGTTTAAGACGGTTTGTATATGACATGACACTCCTCTAAAAAATCCTAAATAGAATAAGGCCAAAATAAAGGTCCAGAATAGAAATAGCACAAATCTCAATATAAATTAGATTATTCAGAGTCTTAGATAATAAATACAAGATATCTCAATAGTAAATTTGGATGTGACTCAATGATAATATGATTATGATGATCTAGCTATTCGAATCTTAATATTATTAAACCTAGGAATAAAATGCCCGTTTGGTTATCTTAAACAATATTATCACACAAAATTTGGATTTTTTTTTTTTTCCTTTAAGGTCTATGAATATTCAAGAGTTTCAATTTTGTAAGTTTTTTTTTTTTTTCTCAAGACCTTGTGATTCAAGTTACAATGACTATGAACCAGTCAACTGTGGATGTTTCCTTTTGATGAGTGACATTTGAAATGTCCATCTCTCCATCCAATAAAGAGGTAACAAGAAAATTTGTCTTGAAAAATTAATGGGAAAAATAACTTATATATAAAGTCAATTTTAATTTCCCAAAACTATATATATATATAAATATAAATATAAATATATATTAAATTCTGCATTGTTAAATGATAATTGACATATACTTTTTCTTTCGATACCTCACTTATTATATTAAAAAGATTCGATATATTTTAATGAAAAATGAGATTAACGGTATGAAATTGAATTTTTACCAAATTGTAATAAATTATTACACAGAAACTAATAAAATTTATAATATTAGATAGTAATAAACGTTTTTTATTTTGAATTTTCTAGAACAATTTTCAGTATTATTATTATCGTTGTTATTATTATTATTAATCTCATATTTGGACTATATAACAAGATAGCAAACTTTTCAAATTTTATTCTGTTCACTTTAGTTGAAAAAAAAAAAATAAAAATTTAAGACACTAAATAAGAGTAAGAAAAGAAAACTGTTTAATATATATAATTTAAAAAAGAAATGTCCCTATCGCAAAAACTATATATTTAATTCTTTAAATAAAATAAGCTGCTTTAAAGAATTGAGAAAAATAGAAAGATAGAATTGAAATATCATTATTCCACGACGAATATTTAACGTAAATCTGTCTAATATATCACAATTTTCAGTTATAGTTTAAAATATTTATACATTAAGCATAACCAATTGATATACAGATGTATTAGTAACAAAAAAGTTTGTAGCTTGAATCTACTTAATCCTATTATATTAAAAAAAAATTATAAATTACTTCATAAAAAGAATATATATATATTATAAAATTTCTAAAATTAACAAAGTTTAGCATTTGGATTTTAATCAAATAAAGCTTCATCTATCTAGGGACAACCTTGGTTTAAAAGTACTATGCATTTTGGGTTCAAAATTTTCCATATTGAGTTACCTTTATATATATGTAAAATAGAAATTTAAAGACTCCTTTGTTCTTTGAACATTGATAGAAATCCAATAAAAATCTTTTTTCAAATGTTTATTTACCTAATTATTAGTAAATAATTACATCAACAATTCTAAAGTGAGTGTCAAAATGTATTTTAATTGACATGCACTTTCCCTTTTGAGGTCGGAGATCCGATCATTCATCCCACAATTGTTGTACTGTAATACAAAAGTTTATTGGCTAGTATTTTTAGTAAATATAATAGAGTTTTAAAACATAATTATTTTTATAAAATAAAGTAATTGTTGAAAATTAATTTCTAAGAAATGAAATAGTTTTTAAATGAATTTTAGAGACTAAAACGCAACAAAAATTTGTGGAATCAAAATACAATATTTAAAAATTTGATGTCCGTTTGATAATGTTCTTATATATATATATGTTTTGTTTCAATTTTTTTTTAGAAATATAAGCGTTTTATACTATTGTTATTTCTTATTTTCAAGAAAATATCCAAAATTATATATAATTTTTTAAAACAAAGAAAATCATGTTTCCTTTTGTTTTTCTATTTCTTCCCCCAAACATAAATAAAAGTATTATTTTATCATTTTTTACTTCTAAAGTATCTTATACTAATCTAAAAATAAATATAACATAAAAATTGTTAACATTTAATTTAAAACATCTACTTTCATTTGACCTTTTACCTTTTAAATTCAAAATTTAAGAGAAAAAAGAGATACAAAATTATCATCCAAACATGTTTTTATTCATAAGATAAAAAGAACAAGAAAAAACATAAACAATCACCAAACAAATTTTCATTTTTCTCTTTATTAAAAAAATAGAAGCAAGAAACATAAACATTAACAAACAGATCTTTAAAACTAATATGAAACAAATATTGGAACTCCAACAATACTCAACAGGTAAGACATCAGTAACTTTACTTACAAGTTATAACTATAACGTAGTATTTTAACAAAAAGGAAAAGTTGATTATTATCATTATTCTAAGTTCACAAATGAGTCGAGAACTCGAACAACTAATTCTTAGGATAAATATATCGTATCTCGACAAATTAAGCTATGTTCTATGTTCTAGTTGAGTTGGCATAAAAAGAAAAAGGTTTAAGAGAGAGAATAGAAAAGAAATATTCAAAAAAGGGAAAAACCAAGATACCAATTGACTTTATTCCCAAGAATTCGAGTATTTAAAATATGGTTTTGCTGAGAGTACCATTTGGTTGGAAAGTCGCGTCCTGGCCGTCCTCTCTTTTCTACTCTGCCCCGGTGGAAAAGTCCCTTTCATTCTCTGTTCCGCTTTCTCTTCAATCCCTTTATAAATCCAAACTCATCCCTCTTCTCATATCCTCCTAACATTTCCCTTTCCAAACCTTACTCATTCTTTCATTTTCTTCACGAATCCATTACCAAAACCCCCAAAACTTCTCACTGATTGAGGTAAATCCACCATTACAGCTTTCTTTTTCCACCCCCATCTGGGTTTTTCTTGCCATTTTTGTGATTTTATGATGAATGAGTGCTTCCCTTTTTCTGTTTTTCACTGATCTTTAGTTCCATTGCAATGTACTACTAGTTTGTTTAGATTTTGATATGTGGAAATGGGTTTGTGCATATTGCTCTTCATCTGTTTGTTTTTTTGTTCTTGAATGGTAGTTGTTTATTTTGTTTGGTTGTTGGTTGGTTCATTAAGAATCTGGGTTTTCTTAATGAAATGGGCCCTTTTTTCTCTTCCCGACTTGTTCTACAGATCTATGATTCTAGGCTGCACTCTGTACTGGTTTTTATGGAAAATATGTTTGTTTGCTTGATGTTATTGTAATATTATTGTTTGGGCTTGAAAATGAAGAGAAAATACCCCTGGACTTCAGCTTTAGCATTTGTATCTTTGCAAGTCTTTGTTTTCTTTTAAAATATGTATGGGATTTGATTGTGTATGTGTTTGGGGGGGAGAGTCTTTTTTTAAGCATTAATTCTACTTGTGTGTTAAGAGATTGACTTTGTCTATTTTTCTTGAGAGATGTCACTTTATTTTTCTATGTATGTTAGATTTTTCATTCTCATTTATGGATGGCTTCTTCTTGTTACAGTAATAATATACTGAACTTTGCTAAAATGGGGGCTTTCTTTTCCTGCCCTTTGGCAAAATACATTGATGTGGAAAATGGAATGGAATCCATCACTGTGAAATCCATCAGTTTTGGTGATGATGTAGTAAAAACTCCGGTGCGATCTGTTAGTTTCAATAGTAGAGATTTGGAACCTATGATAATGAAATCGATTGGTTCGGGGAGGATGAAACTAGAAACATCTGTTAGCTTCAAAGGAAGAGAGTTGGAGAAGATGGTTTCAATGGAAGCTGCAGCTGTTCCACTAGAGGAAAAATTGCATGTTGTAGCTGATAGTGCAAAGAGCAAAGAGATGGAGAATCAATCTCCTAGATCAGAGAGTCATGATCATGATGAGATCAAAATGACGATGGATCTCAATCCGACAAATCCGAAGCACATGGCAGCAATGAAATTGCAGAAAGTTTATAAAAGTTTCAGAACCAGGAGAAAGCTTGCAGATTGCGCAGTTCTTGTAGAGCAGAGTTGGTATGAGTTCTAGCTTGTGTCTTTGTTCTGAATCTAAATGGATCTATTTGGAGCTTGTTCACAGTTGTTGTCTTTGTTGCAGGTGGAAACTCTTGGATTTTGCTGAGCTCAAGAGGAGCTCCATATCATTTTTTGACATTGAGAAACACGAAACTGCCATTTCACGGTGGGCTCGAGCAAGAACCAGAGCTGCCAAGGTAAATCTTTTGACATGTTTTTACCAGCTCTTGTCATGAACCTATTAACCACTACAAAAGTTTCTAACCACATGTTTTCAAACATCTTTACAGGTTGGAAAGGGTTTATCCAAAAATGACAAAGGTCAAAAGCTTGCTTTACAGCACTGGCTTGAGGCTGTAAGTATACTAAACTTGAGAAATAAGTTGTTCCATAGTTCCTGTTTTCAGTCACCCTAATTGTTGTTTATTTTTCTTTTGCCAGATCGATCCACGGCATCGATATGGTCACAACCTGCAGTTCTATTATGCTAAATGGCTCCATTGTCAGAGTGGACAACCCTTTTTCTATTGGTAAACATTCTTTGACAAAAATTCTGAAGCATCATTACTAAAATTCAGGCTTTAGATACTAAAAGTTTTGAGTAAAACAGGCTGGATATAGGAGAAGGAAAGGAAGTAAATCTTGTTGAACAGTGCCCTAGATCGAAACTTCAACAGCAGTGTATCAAGTACTTGGGTCCGGTGAGTCTCTCAAACCTGCATCGAATCATTCTTTGTTCACATATTTGTGTTATGTATTGAATGTTGAATCATCCCCATGTTTTTCTTTCAGCTGGAAAGAGTAGCATATGAAGTTGTTGTGGAGGATGGGAAGTTCATGTACAAGCTATCCAGGGAACTCCTCCACACAACCGGAGTCGATAAGCATGTGAAGTGGATATTTGTTCTCAGCACCTCTAAAGCCTTATATGTTGGCAAGAAACAGAAGGGTACATTTCAGCATTCAAGTTTCTTGGCTGGAGGAGCCACATCGGCTGCTGGAAGATTGGTTGTCGAAAACGGGATCCTAAAGGTACAAGTCACAGAACTTGTAGAATTTTCATTCTTGTTTTCCCTCTTGAGTTCTTACTATTTAAATGACCTTGAAAATTTCATTTAATGACGATTCATCGTGTTTTAACAGGCAGTTTGGCCTCATAGTGGTCATTACCGACCCACGGAAGAAAACTTTCAGGAATTTATCTCTTTCCTTACAGAAAACAATGTCAACCTCACTGATGTAAAGGTGAGAATTGGAAAGCAAATTTCTAACTTGTTCTTTTCTGGTGAAATCTGTGCGTAGTTTGACATGTTTCTTTTTTATTAAATTCAGATGAGTCCAGATGATGATGAAGAGAATGGATTACAAATACAAAAGAGCAGTCTCCATGTTAGATTTGGCTCGACCGAGGAGGATTGGGCTCAAAAGTTCAGTGGCGATCCAGATGATGGCATTCCAGAGATCATTGCTGAAGAAATGACTGGCAAGACATCAGATTTGCCAGATCAAGAAACATCGTCGACTGCCAAACTGTTCGAACCAAAGAGGTCAATCAACCTGAGTAGAAAATTAACCATTCTTCACATACCAGATAGGGGTAACCTGATCGAGAAACTCGAGATGGAAAACCAAGAAATGAGATCTGAAATGTTTGTTTTGGAGTTGGATACTGAAGGTCCAAAGAAAAACTATTTAGAAGAGGAAACTGGAAGTTGTGAAGTAGAGATCATCCCTGATGAATCAATACTGAAAAGAATAAATTCACACAAAGAAACAAAATCATATCAACTGGGAAGGCAGCTATCTTGCAAATGGACAACTGGTGCAGGCCCCCGAATCGGGTGTGTTCGCGACTATCCAGTCGAACTTCAGCTCCGAGCCTTGGAGCAGGTGAGCTTGTCACCAAGAAAGGTGAAGGTGACTGCTCAGTCCGAATTTCAATGCTCACCTCGGATTGCCAGTATGTTGAGCCCAAGGGTGTCCAGGCCAATTGATTTGATTCACCAAAGTAATACACAAACTTCTTCTCCTTTGTTCAAGGGAACATCAGCAGTAGACATTGGTAATGACAGTTGATTCCTAATTATTCTATTCATTTATTATTTGTGGATAGAAGAAAATATGATACGAATATTTGTTATTCTTTTCTTCTTAAGTGTACATAAATATTTTTACTGATGATGATCAATGTTTCTTTTGAGAAACGAGGAGTTATATGTTATACATGAAATTATATCTAGAAGAGCAGATAGATACACAATCATATGGCTATAACTGGCCATTGATTTTACAATATGTATTGTTTCTTGAATTATATTATAATTTTGCGTATCTCTTTGCCTTTTCTGCATTAGTTTTTTTTAAGCTCCTTATTAAATCAAGGAGTGGGAAAGAAAACATTAAAACCAAAAGAACAAACAAACATGTTCAAAAAGAAATTTTGGATCAATCACGAATTGCCATGTCATTTCTCAAATTAATGGCGAAATTACAAATTAAATTTAGAACTAATTAAAAAGGGACGTGTGTCCTAAATTAAAATTGAAAACATAAATTGACAAACCTCGAAGATGTCACATATTTTCATTGTGTCTGCCTGATCAAATTAATTATTTTGGTTTAATTAAATATTAAGATTTGAGCCAAAATTCAATTGAGCCCAACAATAGGCTTAATTTGGCCCAGAGGCCAATTAAGGCCTAAACTCAATTTGTTGGACCCAAGAGCTAGGTCCATGAACCACAAGGACTAAGTCCATGAACCAACTAAGCTCAAGCTCATAAAGCCCATTTGAGTTCTTCATTTGAAGGAGTTAGAAGTTTTGCATTTTAAAGAGTCTAGAGAGAATTCTCCCAATAATTAAAAGAGACTCCCAAACTCTTAAAGACTGAACCACTCTTTGAAGCTTAAGTCCTAAAGATACAAACATTTTTCCAAGATTCCAACTTCAAGAGCATCATGTGTTCGACTTCCTCAAATCAAGCATACGTATTTAGTTGAGAGAGAATCAGAGCATCAAATACTAGAGATTAAACCACATCCACATCAAATCTACATCAACCTGAGTTCCACTCCATGAAATATGTTTCTTCGAAAACCTTATGCGAACACAACCCACAAATTAAAATGGTTTACCAATTTTGTATAACTCAATTAACTAGAACATTATAATTTTGATCAATAGATTACAAATTCAAATTTCCATCCTCAAATGTTTAAATTTATATCTCAATTTGTTGTTGGACATAAAAAACTTAAAAGTGCCTAGTTAGTATTTGGTATAAAGGTTTCGAGGAAGGATAAGAGATTGATTTTCTCTTGTTTGAAGCAAGTTTCATGGGGTAAAAGTATGAGATTAAGTTATTTCTTTGTATCTTTATACCAAATAACTCTTTTACTCCCTCCCAAATTAGTGAGGATAAGTGATTCCTAAATATAATATCTTATTCTTAGATATCTTTTATACATTGACATCAAATCATATAATACTTAGAGAATGTTTGGTTGGAAGTTTTGTTCGATAAAAATATAGCAAGCTAAGCACATGTTTGTATACAGTTTTCAATATCTTACCTAGGAATAAATTATTCTTAAACATCATATTTTCCTCTCGACAAGGAATTCCAAAGTGTGAGGTTTTTTTTTTTTTTTTTTTTTTTTTTTTTTTTTTTTTTAAGAATTATTAGTTATAATAGATTTTTGTTATTTCTGTTAATATTTTCTTATTGGTTGTTGCTTTCCTCTTTCTCATTGGATGTATATATATAATGTATTTTCTACCCACTGTGATAATAAGAGAGAGATTATATTTACATTTTCTCTTTTCCACTTTTAATATGGTATCAGAGAGAGAAAAACCTTTAAATCCCTAATTTCCCCCCCTTCCCCTTCTCACGTGAAGTCAAAATGCCCTTTCCCGATACACCTCTTCCTCCTCCAGTTGATCCGTCTTCCTCAACCAACTTTCTGGCTACCGGGCTTCACCTCTCTCATCAAGATCAGTACACTCCCTACACACTTCATCACAGTGATACTTCCAATCTTGTTCTTGTTTCCGAACTTCTCACCGACGACAACTATGTTTCTTGGAGCAGATCGATGGTTCTCGCCCTTTCCATCCGAAACAAACTTGGTTTCATTGATGGTTCTCTTCCTCGACCCACATGTGACCTTCTCCCTTTGTGGATTTGCAACAATAATGTTGTTGTTGCCTGGATTCTCAACTCTGTTTCTAGGAGTATTTCTTCAAGCATTCTTTTCACCGAGTCGACTTGAGCAATATGGCTTGATCTTCAAGATCGTTTCCAAAAACACAATGGACCTCGTATTTTTCATCTCAAACGTGAGTTATCCAACCTCAAGCAAGATCAAGACTTCGTCACTATGTATTTTACAAAAATGAAGAGTTTATGGGATGAATACATTTCCTATCGCCCTGGTTGTACTTGTGGGAAGTGTACTTGCGGCGACATCAAATCCATGGAATATTTTCTTCAATTCGAGTATCTCCTCTGTTTTCTGATGGGGCTCAATGACAGTTTCAACCACACTTGTTCTCAAATTCTTCTTATGGACCCGCCCCCACCTATTAACAAGGGTTTTTCCTTTGTTGTTCAACAAGAACAACATCATTCTCTTGCTAATCCCCCTTCTCCTGCTGTTACATTAGCTGTGCAGAAAAATGATAACCTTTTGCAACAGAGTAATCATCAGCCCTCTTCAAAGCAGAACAAAGGTCGTCCTATTTGTACCTACTGCAACATCACCGATCACACTGCTGATAAATGCTACAAGCTCCATGGGTATCCACCGGGTTATAAACATAATGAACGGTCCAATCAGGTTCATAAGCAAAGTTCTTCATCCAGTTCTTCTGCTAATCCTGTTGATTCTACTTCTTCATCATCTACTGCTCCATTTGGAAATGTGATTACTAATGACACTCTTCAGCAACTCCTCACTATGCTGCAGTCCAAGCTTAATATGGCAAAGATCGATACTGATTCAGTCACACATGTAGCAGGTATTTGTTCTCAAATTATCTCTAATCATGAATGGATCATTGATTCTAGGGCTTCTACACATATATGTTTCCAAAAGAATTTATTTCATGAGCTACAGCCGACTAGTACTACTGTTGTTCTGCCTGATAACACAAGAATTTCAGTCTCTTTTCTTGACAGTGTCACTCTTTTTGGGTCTCTTCATCTTCATCATGTTCTATATGTTCCCGAATTTCAGTACAACTTACTTTCTAGCAGTGCTTTAACATCTGATGGTAATGTATCTGTCCACTTCTCCACTGATTCTTGTGATATTCAGGCAAAGTCCCCTTTGAAGACGATTGGCAAGGGTAGGTTGCGTGATGGTTTGTATATTGTTGAGCAACCTCACATCAGTATAGTGTCTTCTCACGTTGTTAATGCTGCTTCTTCCACTAATTCTTCCTTATGGTATGCCAGGCTTGGACATCCATCCCTATCTTGATTATCTGCTTTGAAACATATTTTACATATTGATTTTGTTTCTCTGAATAGCATACATCCCTGTGACATTTGTCCTTTGGCAAAATAAAAGAAACCGTCTTTTGAATCAAATAATAATAGATCATCTGCTGTTTTTTATTTGATTCATGCTGATATTTGGGGTCCGTTTTCTACACCTACTCGCTGGACATAAATTTTTCCTTACTATAGTAGATGATCATAGTCGATTCACTTGGGTCTTCATGTTAAAATCCAATCTAATGTTTTGAAAATCATACCTCAGTTTTTTTCTTATGTTGAGACTCAGTATGACAAGAAAATCAAAGTGTTTCGTTCTGATAATGCTTATGAGCTTTCTTTTGTTGAGTTTTTCTTACAAAGAGGGGTTTTACATTAATATTCTTGTGTGGGTAGACCAGAACAAAATTCAGTAGTTGAACGTAAGCATCAACATTTGTTAAATGTTTTCAGAGCATTGTTCTTTCAATCCAGAGTTCCTCTCAAATTTTGGAATGAATGTGTCTTGACTGCAGCATATCTTATTAATAGGACATCTTCACCTATTCTTGGTTGGAAAACACCTTATGAGTTGATGCAGGGTACTTAGGCTGACTATTCTATTATCAGAACTTTTGGGTGTCTATGTTTTGCATACACTTTATCTCATGGTTGTTCCAAGTTTGCTCCAAGGGTTTCCCTCCTATTTTTATTGGTTATCCATCAGGTATGAAGGCTTACAAACTTTTTGATATCAATAGTAACAAGTTTTTTGTTTCCCGAGATGTTGTTTTCCATGAACATCTATTCCCTTTTCATAAAGTGACCTTGGAGATTGAGCAGCCAGACCCTTTTCAGCATATTGTCCTTCCTATAGCCCTTGATATCGACCTTTTAGCCCACCCTCCCACTGCACCTACCTTACCTCCCATTCATATTGAACCTCTTTCTTCTGACAATCTTTCCCCATCAATTCCTTGTTCGGTACCTCCTATAACTACCCCTTTCAGTTTCTTTACTTGTCACATCCCTCTCACTTTCCACTGATTTTTCATCTCAGCAGCCTTCTTCATCATCCAACCTAAATACTCAACCTTTTGTTCCATTTCGGAGGACATCCAGACCACTCAAACCCCCATCCTACCTTAAAGACTATCACTACAGCCTCACAACCCAAACTTCTCTTCCCAGTTTTTCCACTCGATATCCCATACACTTATCTCTTTCTTATGATCACCTCTCCCCTTTTTTTCGCACCTTTTCCATTGCCATTTCCTCTCATTATGAACCACAATTTTATCATCAAGCCATACCTTATGACCATTGGAAGACAACAATGAAGCTTGAACTTCAAGCCATGGAAGACAGCGATACTTGGGAGGTTATTCCTTTGCCTCCATCCAAACATAGCATTGCTTGCAAGTAGGTCTATAAAGTCAAACACTGTGCAGATGGCTCTATTGAGAGATACAAAGCTCGACTTGTTGCTAAAGGATATACTCAACAGGAGGGCTTGGATTTTCTTGAAACGTTTTCTCCTGTGGCAAAATTATTCACTGTTCGAGTTCTTCTTGTTTTAGCTATCACCTATCAATGGCCTATGGTTCAACTAGATGTGAACAATGCTTTTCTTTATGGAGATTTTTTTGAAGAAGTATATATGGACCTTCCACTTGGTTATACACCTAAGGTTTCTCATAAAGGAAAGCTTGTTTGTCGATTATAGAAGTCCATATATGGTCTCAAGCAGGCTTCAAGGCAGTGGTTTGCAAAATTTTCTGATGTTTTGGTTTCTCTTAGATTTCAACAGTCTAAAGCTGATTACTCTTTGTTTGTTCGTGATTCTAGTTCCAGTTTTATTGCTTTATTGGTGTATGTTGATGACATTATCATTATTGGTGCAGATTGTCAAGCTTATTGATGAACTTAAACAGGTTTTACATGTTGCATTTAAGCTCAAAGACCTTGGGTCACTGAAGTATTTTCTGGGCCTTGAGCTTACTCCTTCATCTCAAGGTATTTCTATTTCACAACGACATTATACACTCCAAATCCTAGAGGGTGCTGGTATTTTTAATGCTATGCCAGTCAATCTTCCCATGGATCTGACTGTTAAGCTTCGACACTCTGATCAGAAAGTCATTGATGATCCTTCTCTCTATAGAAGACTGATTGGTCGACTTCTCTACTTGACTATTTCTCGGCCGGACATTGTGTTTGCAGTTAATAAACTTAGTCAATTTGTAGCCAAACCGTGTAAAGCTCATTTATCTGCAGCTCATCATCTCTTGCGCTACTTGAAGTTAGCTCCCGGCCAAGGTGTTTTGATCTCCTCTGCTGATTCATTTCAGCTTTGTGCTTTTGCTGATTCCGATTGGGCCTCTTGCCCTGATACACGGAAGTCTACAACAGGTTATTGCATCTTTTTGAGCAGCTCTCTTGTTTCTTGGAAGTCTAAAAAGCAAAATGTGGTTTCAAGATCTTCTACAGAGGCTGAATATCGAGCTCTTGCTTCCACAACATGTGAACTTGTTTAGCTCCAATCTCTTCTTCATGATCTTCTTATTCTTATTCATCAACCTTCTTTGCTTTATTTTGATAATCAAGCTGCTATTCATCTTGCCACCAACCCTACTTTTCATGAGAAGACTAAACATATCGAGCTTGACTGTCATTTTGTTCGAGATAAGGTTGCTGATGGTTCTGTTAAGTTGCTGCCTATTCGGTCTATGCATCAACTTGCTGATAGCTTCACTAAAGCTTTTCATTTTCCACTGTTTTCTGATATAAGATCCCAGTTGGGTTTGTCTAATATTTTCAGTCCAACTTTGGGGGGGATATTAGTTGTAACAGATTTTTGTTATTTCTGTTAATATTTTCTTATTGGTTGTTGCTTTCCTCTTTCTCATTGGATGTATATATATAATGTATTTTCTGCCCACTGTGATAATAAGAGAGAAAGATTATATTTACATTTTCTCTTTTCAACTTTTAATAAGAATAAATATATATTGAAAACTGACTAGAGTTAGAATTACACCCCTCCTCACAAATGGCAAAGGAGAACCAATCATGAAAACCAAAAGAATTCCTATTACCTTCATCAGAGAAGGAAGGAGAGAGACTTACAAAACTAATCCTAAAATTACCAATGGACACTGCCACACGAGCAAGACGATGCACCTGGTAACTACCACATGAGCAAGACGATGCACCACTCCATTTGCCAACATTGAACTCTAGGCAAAAGACACAACCTCAGCAACCTCAACCAAGGAGACAATTTATTCTACTAGACAACTAAACTCAGAAAAATCACAACCCTCATGATTCAAGGCATAGTCAGTGTAGTCTAATTCCACGATCAAAGGGAAGAAGAACAATCAATGATCCGAAGCAAAAGATCAGATAGACCCTTGACTACTGCTAAGGCCTCAAGATTCTTAATAGCCCATCACATCACCACCTTTTCACAACCTACGCGGACAAGGGACCTAATGCAATCACATAAGGTCTAACTGATCTCACCCACCATAACATGATCACATTAGGATGCAACAACATTCAACTTCCAAACTCTTTCCTTAGTCAGGGACCACAACCCTTAACTCAACTAACTCACCAGCCTAAGTGGGGGCACTGGCACACCAACACCAACCCCGAACTCCTCAGCATGTAGATGAATTTCATGAGGAAGAGAACCAACGTCAGAGATAGAGCCATTAGCTTTGATAAAGTTTTGATGATTCCACATTCCATAGTAGGATGGCCACGACCTCCCTATCTGAACCTTGAAGGAGACCCATCCCACTAGCCCAACAATCGGCAAAGCTCCAAAACTCCCTGAAAGACTCCCAAAAGCCAGATAAGTTAGGAAAGAGGGAAAGCCAAATTCCTTTATTAAATTTTCATCCTAAAAAAACGTGCCTAGTCGACTCTATGAACTTCTTGCACAAAAACCAAAGGGGATTGGTAGTAATTATTTTTTAATGATGTTACTAAGGGTGGGGAGGATACTAGTGATAACTTTCCACAAATTAAGCCTCACCCTTGGGACTACATTAAGCTTCCAAACCATCTTCCGCATAGGCCTGAATTTGAGAAGATCAAAGGTTGAAGCTTTCGAAGCTAGTTATAGTTAATAACAAGCTTATAGATGCTCTTGACTACGAAACACCCCTTCGAGTCCAAACCTTGAATGATTTCATCCACTCCCCTGCAACCCTTCATGAGAATACTGAGAATCACATCAACGTCATTGGGTAGGAAGCTATTTTTAATCAGCCTGACATTCCACAACCCATCTGCATCCATGCTGTTCTAAACTCTTTTGAGTTCAAGGCTACTATTTAAGTACATTGGGATTTTTGATTTGTCGCTATCCAACCAAGGAGCCTTGTAAATGTATATGCTCCCCCGTTTTCGACTTTCTATCTAAACCCTTTCTTAAAGAGCTCCCTTCGAAATAAGATGCTTCTTCAAATAAGAGAGGGAATATTCCCAAGAGGAATCAAGAAGTCCCCAATTATAGAAACACATCCATTTGATAAATAGATCAAAATTTTCTATCGCTATATTCTATTAATCGTTATATTAATTATTATGTTCTATAATAGAACATAATTATTAATATTTATTTGAAATGAAATTAGATTCTATATTCATATTAATTA